>NC_067478.1:113628093-113928093 GCF_947179515.1 Apodemus sylvaticus | reverse complement strand
TTACATTCAACACGATATATATTCTTATACCAATAATAAAAAATGATGGACATGTTATTAAATGAACATAAAAAGATAACGTCTTTTTGTTTATTTTTAGTAGAATGTAAAATCTTGGCTCTTACTGTAGGACAAACCCAAAGTAAGAACCATTTTTAGACTGCTCAATGTAATAAGGCTGCAATTCAATATCCCTCAAGTCTCCAAAGAATTCTGCTTCCACAGTAGCTAGGCTAAGAGTTGGAGGTTCTGCTGCACCAAGGAATGAATTGTAGGCACAATTGTTTGAATACAGATTTCCTGCTTTGACCATAGCCAAAGCTATTTGACTTGAGTGATTGTCATCATTCTCTTCCCATAGGGAACAGGTTACATTCATTTAAGAAATGGTGCTTTCACGTGTTTTTTTTTGTTTTTTGTTTTTTGTTTTTTGTTTTGTTTTGTTTTGTTTTTTGGTTTGAAGGCAGATCAGGCAAAGCTGGCTGGCCTCTATGGAAGATTCTCAAACCTAGATTGCACACCACCTGTGAAATCCTGTATTTGTCATTCAGATATTTTGTGTTTCTGTGGTCTATCATAGTTATACTTTGAGAGTAAGCCCCAATGTTTGATGTGTTGAAAGAAAGCTCTTGTGTCCAGTGTGTGCATATTCAATGCTCAGCTAGTGAGACCTTTAAAATATGAGAAGCTTTAAAATGGCATACACCTGATCAGTGACATGATTCCATTGTGATCCCACTGAACCATAAGGGGACCACTGAAGTAAGTTTTCTGCATGAGAGCAAGGAAAAGCCTTCTTACCATTTTCACTGGTGCTTTATCCTTATCCATTGGTAAGGTTGCACTGTCCTGACATTCTGGTACTGGGGGGACTTCTTCCAGATTCACTAGGGAGACAAGAAGTGACTGTCAGCTCACAGTATTGCTTATTGTTTACACTGGGCTTTACTTGATGTAGGTAAAAGTGTATGAATCTAGTTCATGTAACTAAACCTGATGAACAAGATGGTTGTGCTGCTGCTGGACTGTTTTCTTATAAGGCAAACTGAACAGAGGGAAGACCTACAGACAAACTAGGATGTACCTGTCCGTGTGGAAAAGGTTTGATTCAGATGTCATACTAAGATTCAACTGCCTTTCAAGTCATATTATATCTGAGAAGGGTTCTGTTCATTTCTCTCCCAGTGATCTTTACAGTCTCATGAGCTTTGTGAGGGAGAAATGTTTAGTGAATACAGAAAGACCAAGTATACCCAGGGCTCATGAGGGGACATGGCTGAGGTTAGGCCACACTGTGTGGACAATGTGTTCTAGTATGTTGCATCAACAATAAGGTAGCAGGTGGAAGGGATCACAGGATAAATTGGCAATTACCAAAAGGAGAACATGGCTAGAGAGGGACAGAGACAAGAAGTACTATGAGAAGCCAGGCACTGTGTTGGTACATGCCTTTAATCCCAGCACTTGGGAGACAGATGCCGGCAGACTTTTGAGTTAGAATCCAGACTGGTCTACAGAGTGAGTTCCAGGATAGCCTGTGTTATACAGAGAAACACTGTCTTGAAAAGCCAAAATAAAAACCAAAAAATAATAATAAGATGATGATGATGATGATGATGATGATGATGATGATGAAGAAGAAGAAGAAGAAGAAGAGGAGGAGGAGGAGGAGGAGGAGGAGGATGAAGAGGAGGATGAGGAGGAGGAGGAGGAGCAAGAGGAGGAGGAAGAGGAAGAAGAAGAAGAGGAAGAGGAAGAAGAGGAAGGAGGAGGAGGAGGAGAAGAAGAAGAAGAAGAAGAAGAAGAAGAAGAGGAGGAGGAGGAGGAGGATGAGGAGGAGGAGGAGGAGGAAGAGAAGGAGGAGGACAAGGAGGAGGAGGAGCGGCAAGAGGAGGAGGAGGAGGAGCAAGAGGAAGAAGAGGAAGAAGAGGAAGAAGAGGAAGAAGAAGAAGAAGAAGAAGAAGAAGAAGAAGAAGAAGAAGAAGAAGAAGAAGAAGAAGAAGAAGAAGAGGAGGAGGAGGAGGAGGAGGAGGAGGAGGAGGAGGACGAGGAGGAGGAGGAGGAGGAAGAGAAGGAGGAGGACGAGGAGGAGGAGGAGCGGCAAGAGGAGGAGGAGGAGGAGCAAGAGGAAGAAGAGGAAGAAGAGGAAGAAGAGGAAGAAGAAGAAGAAGAAGAAGAAGAAGAAGAAGAAGAAGAAGAAGAAGAAGAAGAAGAAGAAGAAGAAGAAGAAGAAGAAGAGGAGGAGGAGGAGGAGGAGGAGGAGGAGGAGGAGGAGGACGAGGATGAGGACGAGGACGAGGAAGAAGAGGAGGAGGAGGAGGACGAGGAGGAGGACGAGGAAGAAGAGGACGAGGATGAAGAGGAGGATGAGGAGGATGAAGAGGAGGACGAGGAGGAGCATGTCTGTGGGACATTATCTTGAGGTGATAAGCTGTAGCAAACTGTGCCACTGTTAGTGACACTGTTCTTTAGGCTGAGATCCATGACTGTTCAAGAAGGTGAGCTGGACACAAGCACTCCACTTCTTTCCTTCAATCCATTGCATTGGATCTCTGCCTGAAACTCCTACATCTACAGCTCTCAGCGAATATCACTCCATACTCAAGCTATTGTGGTGAAACAGACATTCCTTTTCACTACAATCTGGGAAAGTACCTTGGATACAGCTTCCTTGGAGAGCTACTAACCACAGTTGCAGGCTTGGACATTTGTTAATAGCTCACATAGACTGAAAAGTATTAAGAGGAAAAGTCTGCCTTCAGATGACAGAGCCACAAGCAAAGAATACACAAGCTAACAGGGATCACCATGATGCCTTTGAAAGAAAAGAAAAAAAACTCAGAGAACCCTCCAGCCTCTCCTGCCATTTCCTTGTTTCTACTGTTCTTTCCCACTGTGTAACACACCAGTCCAGTGACCCACTCCCAATTGGTCAGAGCAGAAATTCTGTGATCTAGTCCAAAGTCTATCTTCACATTTGACAGTTTTGATAATCAAAGGGTCACTCTTGAGACAGTTGACATTAAATCCTTTCACATTACAGGTGTCTAGGAACAGGTGATAGAGAGGGTGGCTCACCTGTTCCTTCCTGCAGCAGGTAATGTGACAGTGATGCAGACAGGACTGAGCTCACTTTTCCCCTCTTTCCCATTACTCAATGAGAACAAACAGTGAGTCTAATATCCATTTTAAAATTCTGTGGTTGAATTTCAACTAAGGATGTATGCAAATTAACAGTATCTACCTAAAAAATACTAATAATATATTCATAGTTTTACATGTATCACAACAGTATCCTCTGCCACTATGAAACATGATCCATCCTTTTCATTTCCATAGTACCTTCTGTTTTATTTTGTGGTTTTTCTGTGCAAGTTTCATCAATGAAGTTACTTCCTTCAACATCATCTGTCAGGGGAAGAGTCCCCTTCCAACAGAGCTTTTTCAAGGTATCTGATCCTAAGGATATATACACAACAAAGACAATTATGTCAGCTTCATGACAGAAAAAGAGAGGAAATCAGGAATGGTTTTGTGTTTGCACATTCTACTTTGTGACCATTCTCCAGGCAACATCATCAGAGCCACTCATCAGAGAGTAATTTGAGAAGATCACAAAGTGCATTATATACAGCAGCATGAATTACACTTCATGTCCATGTGACAATGTACAGAGAAGAGAACAAGGACTCTCTCATGTTGCTAAACAGCATCAAAATCCCTCTTAGAGCAACATAAACCAAACTTCACACAGTCTTACACTCCTATGTGGTTTCACTAGGATGCTTAATATTTGACTCCCTATGAGACTTCATTGCAAAAGATTTGTGCAAAGGCATATATAAATAAATATAATATACTATACTATAGAGTGTAATTTATGTAGTATATTTAATTCATATATATGGTATAATATATAGTATATTTTATTTATATATAGTATAATATATAATGTAATTTACGGTCTCTCTTACTTCTGAGTTGTGTTTACTATGATGGTATGCACTAAACACCCTATGACTATTCTTAATTAAAAAGATATGGACATACAAGTGCATATTGCTGTGTGGTGTCTGTTAAATGATGGAAGAGTCAGCTACATATGAATGCATCTAGGTAGAATGAGGTTTCAGTTGGTGACACATGGGCAACAGAGAATGTATATATTCTTACTGTTTACCAAAGAAGCTGTAGGAGGGTTCTCACTTAATAGAAATATGTAGTCTTCCTATCAGAACTTCAACCTGACTGGTGACTCTCAGTGAGTGATTCACTGATCAGAAGACTACATAGAGATAATTTCTAAAAATGCTCAGTTTGAAAGTTACTCAAAACCAAGGTGTCACATTATGGTTGGGCTGAATAAAAACTTCCTTTCAAGCAGCCAAACCTGGACATGTCCTCATCATGAACTGACAAGAAGAGCAGCCTTGTGTATTGCTAATATAATAAGCAGTGTGTTCACATCACTTTGTAGGTAACATCTTCATTGACTCTCTTGCCTGGTCTTTCTCAGTTCCTGCTTAGATATGGGTACTGATTCCAGGCCTGTGGGAGTGCACAATGCCTGGTCATGCCTCCCTCACCAGTCTTACCATCTCGTTATAGTTTTAAAAATTGTTTTCAAGAGAGGTCTCTATTCTAGTCTAGAATGTAATTCACTCTACAGAAAAGAATGACCTTGAACTTATGTTTCCCCTTCCTTCACTTCTCTAGGATAAACATTAATAGGATGGAGCCATCTTGGGCACATTTTATACAGAACAAGGATACAAACTTTGGGTCCTGGACATGCTAAACGTGTACTGAGAAAACTGGGATGAAGTCCAATATAATATTACATTATATTAATATAATTGCTCCCTTTAATAAAACTACAGCATACCGAAGTATTGAAACTGTAGTTGTACTATGCAGTAAACACTTGAAACAATAATAGGGTATGTGATTCATTGCAGAAAATATGTATCTACTCCATATTAACACTCAGAATTTGGCCACTGACCACCACTCAGAGATAAAACTCCTAGAGCATAGAGTTTTGACATTTAAAGGTATATTCCCTTTGGATGTGGCAGTGTATACCTTAATAAATAACAGCAGTCTATAGGCTCAGGAAGGTGGAGCTATGTGAGATCTGGGCCAGAAAGAAGTTTTACACACACACACACACACACACACACACACACACACACACATCTCAAAAATAAAACAAAATCCCTAAAATTCACCAAATTCCCTAAAGAATGAGATGGCACTAACTAATATCTAAGTTGTGAATAGAGGACTTACTTTACCATGTGCCTAAACTGTGTTGCCCTTTCTACATGCTAATAAAGTCCACCCCCTTAACCCTTCTGTAGACTTCATTACAATGAACCATGGGAAAGCCAGTTGGGACACATCCATTCATCATTCCTGTTCCCCTGGACTGGGTTACATTTTTAGGACCTGCCACCTGAAAATGAGTATGTGTGCTTCTATGCCTTTTACAAATGACTATCTGCTGAATGGGAAATGATACAATCTAGGAATTCTACCCATTCTCGCAGTCATGATAGTGTTTGAGATCCTAATAGATTTGATATCTTACAGGCAGATCCTAAAAACTGTAACTTTTCCATAGGGATTATTGTACCCTGGTGAATTCAATGACCACAGATATATAGGTAAGTTTTTAGATCACAGTGTTGCATCAGATAAAACATAGTGTTTACAACAATTCTTATCTTAGTAATTCCAAAATACATACCCTTTCCGGTTTTTTTAGAAGCCACCTGTAATGGAGAGGGGAAAAATACTTTATATTCCATAATCAAGCAGGGTAATATATAAAATTGGTTTTGATTGATCCATTTATGTACTATAGTTGCAGCAAGGATGAAAAATTGCAGTTGAGTGATAACTATATTAATGGATACGTTATTTGATGATGCCACAAATTATTTGGGGCTCAGTACTTGTGACAAAAACTAGTATCTTTCATACTTTTTCTGATTCATAAGTAGATCAAACAAACCTGTCTGGCCTCTAGAGGGTCCCAAAATCTACACCACATATGAAAACAGGTATTTTTCACTAATACATATTCTATTTCTAGGGCACATGGTTTAGAACTAATTGGAGTATATGACTTAAAGTTTGGTGCATTAGAAGCTTACTGTGTCTAGCATGTGGATGTTGGGTGTTCAGTTGGCTGTTCTTTAAACCATGAGGACTAGTGTAAACTGGAGAAACCCACTTGACAGGGATTAGTTTCATAAATCCGGACATAATGTTGCACCACATTGTGATGTAATGAATTATTGAATTGAGACCAAGTTAGTACAGTTCCTACATTCCATCCTCTTCCTAAGTAAAAGCTCTAATAATACCTATGATATCTCTGACTATGTCATGACTCAAATGTGATACCTACTGAAACTTAATGGAATCACTGAGATAACCTTTCTACCTTAGAGAAACGAAAGCCCCTCTTACCTTAACCCTCCTCAGTGGTGACTTTTCCTCATCTTCTTCTGAACTTGCACTGTCAGCTCGTTTAGCTAACACTAGGGGAACAGAGAGAATAACAGTCAGCTGATGGTGCTTCTCATTACTTACACTGCACTTTACTTGATGCAGATTAAAGTGCATGGACTTAGTATATGTAATTAAATGTAGTAAATGAGATGGTCACAATAAAGCTGGAATGTTTTCTGAGAAGGTAAATAGAGAAAAAGAAAGAATTTGGAGAGAAATTGTGGGAAACGAGCAAAAGAAACTTGCCCCAAGTACTGCCATGTTGTTTCAGAACGTAAAGCTTTTTCTTAATCACAGCTCCCTTTATTCATCCTTTGTTCTCCAGAACATAATGGTTGTTTCTAACTACAGAATAACAAGTGGATTTGATTGGTCAGGACTGTAAAACCTAGAGACTGTATCAGTTTGCATAGGTCAACCTCATTAAGGAAAGCCTTTGTCCTTAAATCCTATTGGAGGAAAAATGTAAGCCTTTATCCTTAAATCCTTATTGGAGGAAAAATGTAATGATAACTTGGCACAGATGCTTTGGAAACTGAAATACTCTAATATTTTGGATCAAGATCATGGTTCAGCTCCCATGTCTGTTCTCTGTCCCTGATATATAAGTAACAGCTTGATTGAAATATATATTTGTCATGTGCATTGACTTGGATTCTGACTTATACTGAATCTATACAGACTGCATTACATTTGGTACATTGGTCAGGAATACATTCACACCACCCAGGTCCTTGGTATGTAATCATTCACATTTGGGGGACTTCATTTTTGGAGTCACAAACCTCTAGAAGGTAGCTATCTGGGACCCAAGAAAGAAGAAACTAGACACAGTGTTGTGCCTTAGTATCAGAGGAGGACAGGAGACATCCTATTTCCTCTCTGGTGCCCATTGGCGACCACCTGATTCTAGTTCTGGGTCCTGCTGGTGGCATGTCCGTGCCCCATTGTGGGGACATCTAGAATCTCTTCCATCTCATCCCCAGTTCTGATTGTGCTTAGTGTGGCAGTCTGTCTCTGTCTGTCTGTCTGTGTCTGTACTTTGATGTAGTCACTTCATTGTGACTCTCTGTTTCATATTTGGAGAAACTGGCCAAGCTTCATCTTCTAAACATTCACCCCATAATTTAGTATTAACTTGTTTGAGGATTTCCAGGGAAAATAGTAACTGAATTGAGAACAAAAACTGAAAATGTGGCATAGCCCTTTGAGCACTGTCCTTTGAGCACTGCCCTTTGAGCACTGCCCCCTTGGCCAGGAGCCCAGCACAGCCACTGCATATTTGGTTCTGACTGGTCTTAAATGCATGTCTTTACTGTGGTCTGTACGTCTTGCTTGTAGATTATTGGCTTAGAAGTTACTTGGTATGGTTAAGAATGTGTAACATCTGTAACAAAAACTTAAAATTCAGGGGTGGAGCTGCAGTAGGCAACAAAGCAGGGCATGAGCTGACCAAGGAAAAAGGTCTCCTGAGATACTTTAAGATTCTTGCATAATGCCTGTCTTAAAAACAGATTTATAAAAGAGAGGATTTAAAACAATTTTTGATGAGGTATTAAATCTGCACCTCCATGCATCTGTATACAAGAACATATCTTCCTGGAGGGCCAAACATTATAACATCAAAGTAGTTGATTTGGTATTGATTTAAAAGACACTAAATTATTTACACTCTCAAACTTGGTGTTGTCTTCTAAACATTGTGATTATGCTTGGTATCTCCCACTTTTAAAAAGTTATTTTATTTTGATGTTGCAAATGCACACAACTGAAAAATTTTAAACTTCTTTTAAAAAGGATTTGGAGTTTTAAAGAAAACTAAGAACCAATTATTTTAAAACCAGCAGAGGATGACCTTGTCGGACATCAGTGAAAGGAGAAGCCTTGGTCCTGTGAAGGCTCGATGTCCCAGGGTAGAGGAAGGCCAGGACAGAGAAGCAGGAGTGGGTGCGTGGGTGATCAGGGGGAGGGGCAATGAGATAGGGGGTTTTCAGAATGGAAAGGGAGAAAGGGGATAAACATTTGAAATGGAAATAAAGAAAATATCTAATAAAAACTTTAAGATAGCATCCAAACAACCGCTTTCCTCTCTCCCTCTCTACTTATCTCTCTTTCTTTCTTCCCACGTTCCTCCCTCCCTTCTTCCTCCTCCTCTTTTCTTTCTTTCCTACTTTCCTGACTTCCTCTCTTCCAATCTCTTTTCTTTCTTCCTTCTTTCCTTTTGTTCTTTTTATCTTTTTAGTACGCTAGAACTAGGATGTATCATAGAGAATGTTATATGACATTTAAAATAATAGCAACAATGGCAATAATTAATATATCTTGAATACCCAAATTTTTAATTTATTACTTGTAATGTGTTTCTCCAAAGTGTAGAAAAAATAAAATCTCCTACCTAATGAAACAGGAAAAAGAAATAACTGTCCTCATTAAACTAACATCTGATCTCCTGTAGTCCTGACTTTCATCTTGAAGCATTAATAACTTGTCATTCGTGGAAATACTTTGAATAGCATAAGGCCTTAATTGACTGCAGGCATGTAACTCAGTCACCAACCTCTTCTGACATCACATCCCTAGGGGTGTGGCTGAGGCCTTAGGAATGGCAGCAAAGTCCCAAGTCTGAATTATAGCTTTGTTACTCAATCCAAGCCAGGCTTTGTTATTTATAGTACATAGAAACAGAGTTTGAACTTTCCAAAAGAGGAAAACAATAAATCAAGCTAACAAAATGACCGGCTCTAATATTAAAATATCAAGCTCTATGATATAGGCGCAGAAAAATTAATGAGGATGTGACGTGAGGTTATTAAAGGTGTGATGGGCAGGAGACGGGTTGGATTATGGGCAAATGAAATGAAGTATTTCACTAGAAGGCAGTCGAGTGCTATGAAAGTTATTACATGACCAGTCAACAGAGCCGGTCCCGTTACCATAGTGACCTAATACAAATGGACTTTCTTTGAATGCCCTTCCACAGAAAGCTCCTGTTTTTCTATGTGGCACCCAGTAAGAACAGGACACTAATACTGTTGAGTTGTTTCATCACCACTGATGCTGCTCTCAGCATTTGCCACTTGAGATGGGTAGCCATGATGCTGGGGGAAGTCTGAAACCAAGATGAGCAGAGATGGTTTGGGGATGGCCACCAAATCCTAAATTTGTCATTCAAAGCTTATCATACGGGTGTTGAGGAAGACTGTGTTCTTCTTCACTGAGGTGGTGCAGGAATTAAGATACGGACCAGTGACCATAGAGGACGTTGGATGACTGACTTTTGTCACTGATAACAGCACTAAACCCAATTTCTCAGTGTATAGCCTTTAACTTCCCTGTATTGTTTCTGAAACCCACCTACATGCTCATTCTTCCTCTTTCCCTCAACATCCCTTCAAATCTTTAAACCTCATTTCCTGTCTAGCCGTTAATAAAAGAAAAGCGCCACCCCCACAGCCTTCCCGAGGTCACCCTCCCATTCCTTTAGATTTATAAGGCTTTGTCTTAGAGTTGGTTTTCTCACCTTTGTTTAACATTTAACAGCTTGTTAGACCAGGGAGGTTGAAATGTTCAGGAGGCTACAGTAGATACTCCATATAATGACTGAGAAATCACTTGTTAAAGTTAAGATTCCTGTGACAATGTCAGCAGGCTTACTAGTAAATGAGGAAAGGTAAGCTTTTGAGAAAACAGCTAAATACAGTCTCTATATTATTTCAGGGCATGCAAACCTCACTAGGTTGTGGGTAGCACCTGGATCCTGTCACTAAAGTGGCTGGCATTAAATATAAAAGAAACCTATTGCTTTCCTAAGGTTCACCTCAGGAATGGATTCAAACAAAGACTCAGATTGTAATATAGTATGGTTGGCTATGGAAATCTATATGTTAGTATCCTTGAAGGTTGGTCTTAATAAGAACAATTTAGTCTTCAAAAGCAATCTCAAGAAGACCTATTTGTAGGTCTTAGTTTTCTACTGTTGTCTGATAGACAATGTGTGATGAAACACTTTTAAAATGTATTTTGTTACTACAAAGTATTTTATAGCTTTAGTTTCCTTGGGGGGAAAGCTGGTCCTCCATAAGCCTCAGTTAGCATCTACAACAATTTTCCAAGTGACTGCCATAACAATAAAAACTACATGGCTTAAAAATAAAAAGTTAAATAAATAAATACATAAATAAAACCAGCTTTTAAAAATGTTTAAGTGTATAAGGCTAAAGTTTATCAGATATTTTATTATCATGTCTTTATAAACATATGATCTTGATAAATGCATAAATACAAGACTAAAAACTGGAGCAATAGCTACACACTACAAACTGAAAAATTCCTGTCTTACTATGCAATAAGACAATAGCCTTAAGCAGTCTAACAAAGAACTGGAAAAGTTTATCAATCCTTTAGAGGTTAAAGACCTTTTTTTACAGTGGTAGTCTAGGATTACCTACAAATTTGTTTTATTATTTGGATCACTACAACATAAAAACTACATATTAAAGGATTAGAACAATTTAATGAATGATAATCTGACTTAGCATATGTCTCTCCTGTCCTAAGGTCTATTCAGGTTAACAGAGACTCATTTAAAGATGCATGTCTAACCTGCTTGTTTTTACTAACATTGTTAAGCTATTGCTATTTGTCACTGTGTCGTGAAAACATCTATTATGTTCTATGACAGTATACCAAGAAACTTCCCAGTGTCTACACTTAAAAGTCTTATATTGATACTAAAAGAGTTTAGAAATAGTTATTTTTATTGTAAATTTTTAAGAATAATTGTAAAAAATACAAGTTAATAGTTGCCTCATGAATGATGAAATTTTTTAAGAGGTTCACAACTACATTTGTAATCATGCTACATGCTGGTATAATTAATTTCAGAAGTAAGCATATTTAGCCTCCAGTTTTATATCTTTAAAGCATAGTCTAAAGCAAATAACTAAAAACAAGCATTATTTAACCTATATATGTTTGGTAGATACCAGCTCTCAAGCCTGTCAGAGATCTGCTGAATATGGCATTTAAGATGTTTTTTTTTTTAATTTTCTATATTCTCTGATTACATTCCAAATTATTTCCTCTTTCCCAGTTCCCCACCTCCCCATAAGTCTCATAATTCCCTCCACCAATTCCCCAATCAACACCCTCCCACTTCTCTGTCCTGGTAATCCCATACATTGCTGCATCAAGACTTTTCAGGACAAGGGCCCTGTCCTTCCTTCTTCTTGGGCATCATTTGATATGTGAATTATATCTTGGACATTCAGAGCTTCTGGGCTAATATCCACTTATTGCTTTCTATGTTTGTTCTTTTGTGAATGGGTTACCTCACTTAGAATGATATTTTCCAGTTCCAAACATTTGCCTAAGAATTTCATGAATTCATTGTTTTTAACTGCTGAGTAGTATTCTATTGTATAAGTATACCACATTTTCTGTATCCATTCTTTCATTGAGGGACATCTGGGTTCTTTCCATCTTCTGGCTATTATCAATAAGGCTGCTATGAACATAGTGGAGCATGTGTCCTTATTGCATGCTGGGGAATCCTCCGGGTATATGCCAAGGAGTGGTGTAGGAGGTTCCTCCAGAAGTGTCATGCCCAGTTTTCTGAGGAACCTCCAGACTGATTTCCAGAGTGGTTGTACCAGCCTGCAATCCCACCAGCAGTGAAGGAGTGTTCCTCTTTCTCCATATCCTGGCCAACACCTTCTGTCTCCTGAGTGTTTAATCTTAGCCATTCTGACTGGTGTGAGGTGAAATCTCAGGGTTGTTTTGATTTGCATTTCCCTAATGACTAAAGATGTTGAACATTTCTTAAGGTGCCTCTCAGCCCATTGAAATAGACTCCAGAGAGCCAAATAACCCTATTAAAAATGGGGTACAGAGTTTAAATTTATATGACAGAGAGTCTTAGATCCTAGCAATGACTCCCAAGGTCTCCAAGAAGATTTGGACACAGCAACAAAAGACACAACCTGTACTGTGGTAATGCTAACCATGGGGAAAGACCACCCCAGTGCCTTGCATGGTGCTAGGGCTCAGCCTGAGCTATGGACAAGCAGGATACCAAAGAGAAAGTAAGGTCAGTCCCCAATGTTCATCCTCCACAACCTATCAGATACGCTGGGCCTGCGAAATGAAGACTAATGCTGCCCTGAGATATACTCTCTCAACTTATCTATGGACAACTCATGATCCATGTAGGGTGGCCATCTATAAAATGGGTCTCAGGCATTTTAATTGATACATAGGGCATTGGATTATACTTCCTGCTGTAATTTATCCTTCTCAGATTTCTGATGACATTGATGAATAGCTTAAACTGTAGATTTGCCAGCTCAGCAACAACAGGCAACCAGCTCTTCTCCCATAGCTGCAACCACCTTATTAGTCCATTTCACATGTAAAAACTAAGCAAGGATTTTCCTAGATCTACTAGGTCTCTCATTAAGAAAAGGAAAAGAGTAGATATAAGGAAATAATTAGGTGGAAAGGAGAAGGTTAAAGTCTAGGCAATTCTGAGGATTTAAGAAAGTGGCCTAATGTATAAAAAAGTCAGAGGATGTGAAATCTTAAGTAACTTCTGAGGGTTTAAGGAAATAATATAAGATATATAAGAACTTTGGCAGGGAGGTGGTGGCACATGCCTTTAATCCCAGCACTTGAGAATCATAGGCAGGCAGATTTCTGAGTTCAAGACCAGACTGCTATACAGAGTGAGTTCCAGGACAGCCAGCACTACACAGAGAAACCCTGCTTCAAAAAATACAAAAAAAAGAAAGAAAGAAAAAAGAAAAAAACAGAACTTCAAGTCTCTGAAGAAATAAGGTGAGGAATTTATCACAAGGTGGAAAGTCCTCCCTTGATCTTGAATTGGTAGGATTAAGGTAGTGGAAATGGCAATCTTACCAAAAACAATCTATATATTCAGTGCAATTCCCATCAAAATTTCAACACAATTACTCATAGATCTTGAAAGGACAGTTCTCAGCTGAATATGGAAAAACAACAACAACAACAAAATACCTAGGATAGCTAAAATGATCCTGAGCAACAAAAGAATGTATGGAGGTATCCCTTTCCCTGACTTCAAGCTATACTTCAGAGCAATAGTAATAAAAACTGCAAGGTATTGGTATAGAAAAAGACAGGTTGATCAATGGAATCCATTCACAGACCCAGAAATAAGCCCACCTACCTATGGACACTTGATTTTTGACGAAAAAAGCAAAAGCATACAATGAAACAGGGAGAGCATCTTCAACAAATGGTGTTGGCCTAAAGGTATCCACATATAGAAGAATGTAAATAAATCCATATTTATCACCCTGTACCAAACTCAAGTCCAAATGGATCATAGACCTCAACATAAAACCAAACACACTTAATCAAATAAAACAGAAAGTGGTGAATACCCTTGAACTCGTCAGTACTGAGGACAACTTCCAGAACAGAATACCAATGGCTCAGGCAATATGTTCAAGAATTAATAAGTGGAACCTAATGAAATTGTAAAGTGTCTATAAGGCAAAAGGCACTGTCAAGAGAACAAATTGGCAGCCTATAGATTGGAAAAAAAGACTTCACTACCCCTACATCTGACAGACAGCTGATATGTAAAATATATAAAGAACTCAAGAAGCTCAACACCGACAATCCAAATGACCCAATTTTAAAATGGGGTACAGGAACAGAGAGGCAGCTCAGCGGTTAAGAGCACTGGCTGCTGCTCTTCCAGAGTTCCTGAGTTCAATTCACAGCAACTACATAGTAACTCACACGCATCTGTAATGGGATCTGATACTCTATTCTGGCGTGCATGAAGACAATGTACTCATATACATAAAATAAATCAAAATAAATCTTCAAAAAATTAAAATGGGGCACAGAGCTAAGCCGAGAATTTTCAACAGAGGAGTCTTGAATGACCTAGAAGCACCTAAAGAAATGTTCAATGTCCTTAGTCATAGGGAAGTGAAAATCACAACTCAGAGATTCTACCTTATAAAGATAAACTGACAGGCCAGCAGATGCTGGTGAGGATGTGGAGCGAGGGGAACACTCGACCACTGCTGCTGGGAGTGCCTTTGAAAGAAGGAAAAGAAAACCTCACAGAAACCTCCTGCCCCTCCTGCCATTTCCTTGTTTCTACTATTCTTTTCCAATATTTAACACACCACTCCAGGGACCAACTAATGAGGGATCAGACAAGAAATGCTGGGATCTAATTCCTAGTCTGTCTTCATTCTCGACACTTCTGATAATCACAGGGTCACTCTTGAGACAATTGGCATTGACTCCATCCACATTGCACGTGTCTGGGAACAGGCGATAGAGAGGGTGGCTCACCTGGTCCTGCCTGCAGCAGTTGAAGTAACAGTAACGCACACAGGACTGAGCTCACTTTTTCTGTCTTGCTACTCAATGAGAACAGTGAGTCTTATATCTATTTTTAAATTCTGTGGTTGAATTTAAGCTAATGAAGTATGGAAATTAATATCCTCTACAGAAGAAAATGTTTCTAAGCTGCTCATCTTTGTTTTCCTCGTATTATACCTATGATCTACAACAACTGGACATAATTTAATAAAATTATTCTATTTCCTCAGTACCTTTGATTTTAATTTGTGGTTTCTCCCTGGATGTGGAAGCTTGGGCTTCAGGTTCTTCAATATCCCAGTGAACAGCCGTTTTGTGATGGACATTCCTCGAGACTTTAAATATTTGGAATGCATTAAGAAGAGACAAGTTATCTCAGCTTCATGGCACAAACAAACAAACAACAAAGCCAAATAAAAAAACAAACAAAAGAAAACCAGTAATGGTTCTAAGTTTGTACATTCCTTCTGATGAACATTCATTGGAAACATCACGACAGTTACAGTGGTGCTTTTGAAAGATCACTAAGTACACTGTGCACACCAGCATGCATTACACTGATGGACTAGGTAAGTCATAACTTCATGTCAATAAAGAGATATGGAAAAAGAATATTTCTCTTAGAGCCACATAAACACTGAAATTTATCCACTCTCAGTTCTGAGTGGTATTCACTACAATGGTATATACTTGATATCTGAGTCTTAGTTCAAAACATATGGATATACAATCACACACACATACACTCACACACACACACACACACACACACAGAAACATACACACAGAAACATACACACATGGAGAGAGACACAGCTAGCCCTCAAGGAAAAGCACATAGAATTAGCCCTCAAGGAAAAGCACATAGAATTGCTTTGTGGTGTCTCTTAAATGACAGAAGAACCACCTACATATGAATGAATCTAGGAAGCATAGGTTTCAGTTGATTACACATGGGCAAGAGGGAATGTATGTATTTTCACGCTTTACTTAAGAAGCTGTAGGATGGCCCTAACTAGTAGAAATATGTGGTCTTCCTCTCGGGACTTCAACCTGACTCAGTGAGTGATTCGCTGATCAGAAGACCACTTTGAGATATTTTCTAAAAATGCTCAGTTTGAAAGTTACTCAAAACCTAAGTGTCATAGTATGGTTGGGCTGAATAAAAACTTCCTTTCAACCAGCCAAACCTGGACATGCCCTCATCATGAACTGACAAGAACACCAGCCTGGTGTATTGGTAATATAATAAGCAGTGTGTCTTCACATCACTTTGTAGGTAACATCCTCATTGACTATCTGCATGGCCTTTCTTAGTTCCTGCTTAGATATGGGTACTGACTCCATGGCAGTGAGAGTGCACAATGCCTGGTCATGCCTCCCTCACCAGTCCTACCTTCTCACTATATTGTTAAAAGTTGTTTTCAGGAAAGGTCTCTATTCTAGTCTAGAATGTAATTCACTCTACAGAAAAGAATGACCTTGAACTTATGTTTTTCCTTCCTTCACTTCTCTAGGATAAACATTAATAGGATTGAGCCATCTTGGGCACATTTTATACAGAACTAGGATACAAACTTTGGGTCCTGGACATGCTAAACATGTACTGAACCAACTGGGATGAAGCTCCAGTCCATGTTCTCACACTTGTTTCCTTTAATTAAACCACAGGATGGCAATGTGCTAACACTATAGATAAGCTATGCAGATAACACTGGAAGGAATGATATTGAGCCATGTGGTTCACTGCTGAAAACATCTTCTCAGTATTCACACTTAAAATGTGGAGACTGACACTACTGAGAGGAAAGCCTCCTGGAGCCTGGACTGTACCTCACTTTTTCATGTGCACTCCATGGATGTGGTAGTGGACTCCTTTCTATCAGTACACTGTAGTCAGAGGCAGATGGAACTATGTGAGGTCCAGGTCATAAAGATGTGTATGTATATATGTATGCATAGATAGATAGATAGATAGATAGATAGATAGATAGATAGATAGATAGACTGAATTTCAGTAGAGTCATAGATATACAGTGAAACCATGTCTCAAAAAGAGAAACCAAAATCAAAACAAAAATGCTATATTCTTAAAAAAAAAAAAAAGTAGACAGCATCTAGGTGGTGACTGCAGTTCTTAGTGAATGCTTTGCCTTAGGTGTTTTGTTCTTTGTGTTCATGCTAATATTGTCAACCCTTTAAAGCTTTTCACCAGGTTTTACTAGAAGGAACCAACCAAGTCTAGCATGAACCCAGTTCATACACATGTAACCAATTTCAATGTAGTGGTCAGCACAGGATTAGTAATCTGCACCAAATCGTGGATTTTGTTATTAAACTTGTTAATGTCTGCAGGCTGGTAAATTACATTGCCCAGACCTTCTAAGCACTGTGGTAGCCTTGACAATGTTTGGGATTCCTGTAGCTTTGAGTTATTGCAGGCAGAGTTGGAAATCTGGAAAACCTTTCCTGGGTTGTTTTATGCCCTCAATGGTGTTAAATCTGTTCTGCATATCTAAAAATCTTCATCACTTCCTATTAATCTTGGTTAATTCACATGTCTAGAAAATACAAATCAACCCACCACATATGACTGTGGTGAACTTTAAACACATAAGTATATTGTATATCCTATTTTTTGAAAAACCTTTTCCCTGAAAATTGGGTTGAGTAACATGGATATCTGTGTAGATAAGATAGATTTAGATGCAGCCTAGTACACAAAACACCAAATTAAAGAGGTCACAGCTGGAAGTAGCAGCTATAGACACATGGCTACAATTTCTCACTTGAGGCATCACTGTTTTTGAATAAACATCTAACTTTCAATCAATGCATGCTGATTTGCTCATTGTGGTGCAACCAGACAAAAGACAACTAGTATTAACACAATTAACAGGTCTTCAGAGACTACAGAATACATACTGTTCCGGCCTTTTCTAGATTCCACCTGCAATATACAGGAAAGAAAATATTTAAGAGACTTAGATTAAGCTGAATTCTGTTTGTACAACTCTTTGGTTTACCTCTTGGCAAGACATAATTGCACCAAAGACTAGCATGCTAATCTAGTCTCTTACTAATCTACTGACACTTACTGACTAATAGAGAATCAGGTGAAATGTTCTGTATTAGTATATTATGTGATACTGTCACAGAATACCTCCAGATATCTAGTTTGTGACAAAACTAGTGTTTTTCACACATTTGCTGACTAAATGCCATATCAGGCAACCCTGATATGGTAAAGCTAACATCTAGTGATACTGCCGCTTTTTATGAAGCACTCCAATCACTTGCATGCACCCTTATATCTTAAGTTCTTGGCATCTTAACGTGCCCTGCTAGGATATATGATGCTTTCTCCACATCCATCTTTGGGGAACATAATCAAATTCAACCTAAACTGCAGTCTCTAGAGGACATAAAAGGAATGAACTCTTACATAAACATTCAAGTCTAGAAGAATGATATGCCTGTCACATCCTGACTAAAATTTACATATTGGTATCTAAAGCAGAACACTATTGTCTAGAAGACAGCCTGCCACAAAGTGACTCAAATGTCACTACCTGACATAGTTCTATTAAATCACCAATCTGATATAATTCCATTTCTTTCTGTTCCTAAATAAACTATTTAATGCTTGCTCATGATACACCTTATCAACTTTATTTTTTCAAGTGTGATAGCCATACAAACATGAGGGAATCATTAAAGTGACTTTTTTCTTACATACAGGAAAAGGGCTTCTTACCTTCGATGAGGATTCGACACTTGAGGAGGGTGTGGCAGGTGTATGTATAGGTAGAACTAGAGGGAGAGAAAGTAACTGTCAGCTCATGGCACTACTTATTTACACAAGCATCTTTGACATGAAGAAAAGGGTACTGAGTCACGGAATTAGACTTAGGCTACTACTGGGCTGTCTTCCCTGATGGTAAGTATAGGCAAAAATTAGAAAACTAAAAAGAGCCGGGCAGTGGTGGCTCACACTTTTAATCCCAGCACTTGGGAGGCAGAGGCAGGCAGATTTCTGAGTTCCAGGCCAGCCTGGTCTACAGCATAAGTTCAGGATAAACCATAAATTGTATATTTCAATTGCTCAATATGGAATATGTACCACCCAGACTGTAACATTTCACATACATAGAAAAGACACACCTATATTTTTGTGAATAAAGTATACCTAGTAAGAAAATGACAGGGAATGTTTCTGAAAAATGAAAATAGATACACATTCTATTGTGAGATTTATAACATAATTTTTTCCTACTACTGTAAAGCCTCTCCAAGTTTCTGAGATCAATAATTTCACTAAATAGAATCTTAGTTATTTCTCAGTATGTTTATAAAATAGTGTAACAGTATTTATATTTAGGGATGTCTATAAAGCACGGTCTTGAGGGAGGAAATACAAGCATACATAAACACATATATAGAATCATGAATACATACAAACACACATTAAATTCTAAATTCAAAATACTTTGTAGACTAAAATCTATAATATATAATAATTATATATTTATGTATCATTATTTATAAATTATATAAATTATTTAGGAACTAACATATAATAATTAATTCATATATAATTAATTTATTAAACTCTGTATAAATTAATGTGTAAACAATGTTTATATATTATTATATATTCATTATAAATTATATATCATATATTATATATTAATTATATACTAAAACATAATTCTAATCATAGAGCAGTTATAAATATTTAAACAAAATATTTTGAGAAATATTAACCAGTCTAGTTGAAGCAAAAACACTTAATGGCTAGTAATATCATACCTCGCGTGTCGCAGCAGTTCCCCATTATACGAAATTCGAAAATTATTCTCTCTCTCTCTCTCTCTAATTAGTATACGTCTGCTCTCAAGCAAACTCTCAATGTATACTGGCATTCAGTACTCAGGCCTGAACATAACTAGATACGTGTCAGCAATAAGTCACAGACCTTGCCTAGTGACCTCATAATCCATAACATGACACCCAACATCTGCTACTTAGGCAAGTCTGTTCATACAAGTTCAGGACTACAGTGTGGGTTATTATAAATGCCAGAATGCTAAGAATGATCAACTACAAACTTAATGTGTTCTCTCATCTGTTGATACAGTTCTGAAGAACCCTGCCTAAATGACTTCACAGAACTCTTTCTCTCTCTCTCTCTCTCTCTCTCTCTCTCTCTCTCTTTCTCTCTCTCTCTCTCTCTCATCAAAATGTGAGATTTCCACTACTGCTCCAGTGCCATGTTACCTGTCTACTGCTTTGCTCCCTGACACGATGTCCATAGATTCTAACTCTCTGAAATTTCATCCTCTAAGTTAAATATTTTCTTTTACAAGTTGACTTGGTCTTCATGTTTTATGGTGAAAATAGAAAAGTAACCAAGACAGCCCCAACCAGTCTTGTTTGTCTACCTGTTCCCAATAGTTCAATTAAAGGCATGATTGCTGTAGTGAAAATTAACTGGAGGTTTCTACACCTTTGATCCTTTAGTACCCCCCCCCCCAAAAAGGCCTGAAATTTTAAATTTATACCCTGTCACTAGCCTCAGGTATAACTTGCCATGCTCCAAAATGAGAACCAGTATTTATCACTACAATATATAGCAACAGACAAAACCTCAACACAATTAAAGCAGAAAATAAAAAAGACGGCACAAAGAAAGATTAATAAATTCTTTTCTTGTCTTTTTCTTTTTTTCCAGCTTCAACCCCACTGGCCTGCTTTCCATGAAGGTTGCCCTGACTTCTCTTTTGCATTCCCATTGAGCAACACAAGAGGGCACCCTATGAAGGCCAGTGGATGCTGTAGGTGGTGATACATTGGGAAGAGGAACAAAGGTCTGCTGACTCCTCCACCTATACCATCCTCAGAATCCTATGAGGTTTAGTTTAAACAAAGTCAAGAAGTATCTATAGCTGGACAGTGCTGGTCAAGTTATTTCCTCCTTCTGAGCTTCAGTCTCTCCTGAAATGTGATATGATAGTGTGTAAGTCTCTTGCCAGAAAATTAGTCCTGGTTTGCCCAAGGAGCTTGTTCCTTGAGATTCTTGGCATCCACTGTATAAGCTGTTCAGTATGAAAGGGAGGAACACAAGTATCTCTTCCTGACATTTCATACAGGCCAGGATAATTATAGAAGTAGATGCTTTATGTACTTGCAACCATTGCCTTGAGCCCTTACACTTTTTCCTTCCTCCATAGTTTCCAAGTGTGGCAGATTAAAATAGTCACAATGAAATGATAAAATTTACCTCTCATCACTAATTCTTTGCATCTAAACTACGATCCGCAAGTGAGAAAACACTGTCAACTTACTTACCCAGCACATTGCATCTGTCATCTTGATGTTCCACAGTGAGCAGTGTTTTTTTCATGGTTGTTCCATCTCTCATGATTTTCCTCAGTAGAGGCAAAGCTTATTCCTCCAATAGCACTGAATTTGAATCTGTTATATTTGATTTGATCTGGTTACTCAGCAATGAAAAAAGAATTTACTGGAAGGACTCTGAGATGTTTCATCACCTAAATATAGGAGGGAACACTGAACCTAGGACAAGTAGACCTCTAGGAGTCCTCGCCAACAATCTCTTCTCCTTTCTGCAATAGAGTTCATTTAATTTTGAATACTTATTTATTATTTTTTGTTTTATGCATATGAATGGTTTGCCTGCATATATGTATGTGTACTGCATTTGTGCCATATGCCTGTATAGGCACAAATAGGATGCCAGATCCCTGGAACTGATTTTTAAGGATTGCTATAAGGCACCATATGGATACTGGGAACTAAACTAGGTCTTCTGTAAAAAGAGCAAATGCTCTTAACCACGGAGCCCTCTCCCTAGCCCCAGACTTTACTCACTTTTACCAGCTTCACAGATTGAGAAACTCAGGCACTAACAGCTCTTGATCATTATTCTGGTAATTCCATGATAGAGAAAACTGATAATTTCTCTTTTATTTCTTAAGATACTTTATGTTGGGACAATATAGAAAGAAAAATGGTATTTGACTCATGATTCTAATAGCTAAAATGTCTACATAGTATTGTGCTGGCTAATATCCTAGAAGAGTGCTCTGACTCACATATTCTCAGAAAATCAGAAAGGGTACCAGGTATGTGGAAAGGGTGTACAAGTCCAGGGCAGGTATGCCCACTTCTAACTACACAATCCAACAGGTGCTAACTTAATCCTGCCATATCATGCCCTCTCTTTTTCTATAGTATTAATCCATTTCTGAGGTAGAATCTCTCATGATTTAACTAGTTTCCATCAGCTCTCAACAATGCCATACTGGAGACCAAGCTTCCATCCCATAGATCCTGAGAACAACTCATACAAATATTGAAGAGAGACTCTCTTAGGGTCATATTCTCCATATACGGCCTGGTTAAGTATAAACACATAATTGTACAGGTTTTGTGGCATAACTGGTATTTCCAGGATACAGCTGGCAGGAGGTTAGCTTATGCTACTGTCACCTTCAACAGATATTGACTGAGGTAGTGTCTGTCTTTGTGCCTGAATTCAGTTTCCTGCATGCAGTAAAATGTTGGGTCCTACATAAGTATATATCCAGTCTGTTAATCTATGTCTTATTGGAGAATTGAGTCCATTGACCTTTAGAGATAGTAAGGAGAAGTGATTATTGTGTCCTGTTATTTTTGTTATTAGAAGTGGAGTTATGTTTGTGTGTCTCTCTTTTTATTTTTGTTAAAATATTATTAATTTCTTGCTTTTTCTGGTGTGTAGTTTTCTTCCTTTTGTTGGTGTTTTCTATTCATTATCCTTTGGAGACCTGGATTTGTAAAAAGATATTGTGAAAATTATTTTTTGTCGTGCAATACCTTGGTTTCTCCAACTATGGTAATTGAGAGTTTTGCTGGGTATAATAGCCTGGGTTGGCATTTTGTTCACTTAGGGTCTGTATGACATCTGCCCATGATCTTCTGGCTTTCATAGTCTCTGGCCAGAAGTCTGGTGTAATTCTGATAGGATTTCCTTTATATGTTATTTGACCTTTCCCCCATACTGCTTTTAATGTTCTTTCCTTTTTTAGCACATTTGGTGTTTTAATTATTATGTGACAGAAGGAATGTCTTTTCGGGCCCAAACTATTTGGAGTTCTCTAGGGTTCTTTTATGTTCATGGGCATCTCTTTCTTCAGGTTAGGGAAGTTTTCTTCTATAATTTTGTTGAAAACATTTACTGGTACTTTAAGTTGAAAATCTTCACTCTCCTCTATAACTATAATCCTTAGGTTTGGTCTTCTTATTTTGTTCTGGATTTGCTGGATGTTCTGTTAGGTGCTTTTTGCATTTTTCATATTCTCTGACTGTTGTTTAAATGTTTTCCATGGTATATTCTGCATCTGAGATTCTCTCTTCTATCTCTTGTATTTTGCTGTTAATACTTATATCCATGACTCCTGACTTATTTTCTAGGTTGTCTATGCCCAGAGTTGTTTCCCTTTGTGATTTCTTTATTGTTTCTGCCTCCATTTTAAATACTGGATGGTTTTGTTCAATTCCTTCACCTGTTTTGGTGTGCTTTCCTGTAGTTCATAAGGGCTTCTCCCTGCTACTTGTGATCTCCTGTATTTCATTAAGTGAGTGGAATGATGCTCTATCAGCATTATGAGCTGTGATTTTAAATCCAAATATAGCTATAAAGCAATAGTGATTTTAAAAAAAACTACATGGTATTAGTACAGGGACAGACAGGTAGATAAATGGAATAGAATTGAACTCCCAGAAATGAACCTTCACACCTATGGCACTTGATCTTTGACAAATGATCTAACAGAATTCAGTGGAAAAAAAGACAGCATATTCAACAAATGGTGCTGGGTGAACTGACAGTCTACATGTAGAAGGATGCAAATTGACCCATTCTTATCTCCCTGTATAAGGCACAAGTCCAAGCGCATTTAGGACCTCCACATAAAACCAGATACACTGAAACTAATAGGAAAAATGGGGAAGAGCCTTGAGCACATGGGCAAAGGGGAAATATTCCTCAACAGAACACCAATAGCTTATGCTCTAAGATCAAGAATTGACAAATGGGACCACATAAAATTATAAAGTTTCTGTAAGGAAAAGGGAACTGTCAATAGGACAAAACGGCAAACAACAAATTGGGAAAGATCTTCACCAACCCTATATCTGACAGAGGGTTACTGACCAATATATACAAAGAACTCAAGAAGTTAGACTCCAGAGAGCCAAATAATCCTGAGATCTCACCTCTGAACAGTCAGAATGGCTAAGATCAAAAACTCAGGAGATGACAGGCACTGGCGAGCACATGGAAAAAGAGGAATAATCCTCCACTGCTGGTGGGGTACAAGATGGTACAACCACTCTGGAAATCAGTCTGGCAGTTCCTCAGAAAACTGGGCATGATACTACTGGAGGACCCCATTATACCACTCCTGGGCATATACCCAGAGGATTCCCCAGCATGTAATAAGGACACATGTTCCACTATGTTCATAGCAGCCTTATTTATAATAGCCAGAAGCTAGAAAGAACCCAGATCTCCCTAAACGGAGGAATGGATACAGGAAATGTGGTATATTTAGACAATTGAATACTACTCGGTTATTAAAAAGAATGAATTCATGAAATTCTGAGGCAAATGGGTAAATCTGGAAAATATAATCCTGAGTGAGGTAAACCAATCACAAAAGAACACACATGGTATGCACTCACTGATAAGTGGATATTAGCCCAGAATCTCTGAATACCCAAGACAAAATGCACATATCAAATGATGCCCAAGAAGTAGGAAGGAGAGGCCCCTGGTCCTGGAAAGGCGTGATGCAGCAGTGCAGGGGAATACCAGGACAGGGAAGTGGGAGGGGTTAATTGGGGAACAGGGGGAGGGAAAAGGGCTTATGGGACTTTTGGGGAGGGGGGCCAGGAAAGGGGAAAATAATTTGAAATGTAAATAATGAATATATTTAATTTAAAAAAAGAAGGCAAGTTACTTATGTTGTGCTGAAGCTTGCATCACTCTGGATACAGGATGCAATTCAGTCTTGGTGTTCTTTCTGTTCTTTTGTTTCCTTCATCTATTGCTTCCTTTTGTTCAGAAAAGAGACCAAACTGTTTAGAGTCTTTTCAGCCAAATCCTAGACATTAAGAAACAAATAGAATTTAGCACTATTGAATCCTGTCAAAATTTCAGGGCCGCCGTGCAGTGTGGGCACACGCCTTTAACCCAAGGACTTGGGAGGCAGAGACAGGCAGATTTCTGAGTTCGAGACTAGCCGGGTCTACAAAGAGATTTCTAGGACATCCAGGGCTACAGAGAGAAACCATGTCTCAAAAAACAAAAACAAGCTCTCCGCTTCCGGATCCAGATCAGCCTGAGCAGCAACACCACATCTCCAGGTCCTGAAAGAGGCAAGTGGGGCTTCCGGGCGGACAGTGGGGAGAAGTCGGTGTGCTCCAGTGAATCCAGCGGGCTCCAGCAGGAGCCTTCAGGTGCCTGCTTTGGGATCTGAACAGCCTGGGCCACAGCACTCGGTCTCCAGGAAGTGCGGGAGACCTGGTGTGCACCCAGAGGCAGTCTGGGAGCTCACAGCACAGCTCCTTCCTGTGGCACAGAGCTTAGGCTTCAGTCCTGAGGCCTCTGGCTGGAGCCCTCAGGCCTCTCTGCTTCCGGATCCAGATCAGCCTGAGCAGCAACACTACATCTCCAGGTCCTGAAAGAGGCAAGTGGGGCTTCCGGGCGGCCAGCTGGGAGAAATCCTTGTGCTCTGGTGAATCTAGCAGGCCCCAGCAGGAGCCTTCAGGTGTCTGCTTCTGGGTCTGAACAGCCTGGACAACAACACCCTGTCTCCAGGCAGTGCAGGAGGTAAGCTGTGCACCAGAGGCCACCTGGGAAGGGGCAGCTTGCACTGGTAAGCAAGCATTGACAACACCAACTAACACCAGTGAGAACTAGATGGGAAAATGCAAACGCAGGAATGTCACTAACAGAAATCAAGGCAATATGGCAACCTCTGAACCCAATTCTCCTTTACCAGCATGTCCTGGATACCCCATCACACCAGTAAAACAAGATTTGGATTTAAAATCACTGGTCATGATGCTGGTACAGGAACACATGAAGGACATACTTAAAGAAATTCAGGAGAAAATGGATCAAAAGTTAGAAGCCCTTGCAAGGGAAACACAAAAATCATTGAAAGAAATCCAGGAGAATACAAAAGCCAATAATGAGGAAACACAAAAAACACTTAAAGAAATACAGGAGAACTTTGGTCAACAGGCTGAGGTCATGAAAGAGGAAACACAAAAATCTCTTAAAGAATTACAGGAAAGCACAAACAAGCAAGTGAAGGAGCTAAGCAAAACCATCCAGGATCTAAAATCAGAAGTAGAAACAACTAAGAAAACTCAAAGGGAGACAACTTTGGAGATAGAAAGCCTTGGGAAGAAATCAGTGGACATAGATGCAAATATCAACAACAGAATACAAGAGATAGAAGAAAGAATCTCAGATGCTGAAGATACCATAAAAACCATGGACTCAACAGTTAAAGAAAATGCAAAAAGCAAAAAGCTTGTAACTCAAAATATCCAGGAAATCCAGGATACAATGAGAAAATCAAACCTAAGGATTATAGGCATAGATGAGAGTGAAGATTTACAACTTAAAGGGCCAGCAAATATCTTCAATAAAATTATGGAAGAAAACTTCCCTAACCTAAAGAGAGAGATGCCCATGAATATACAAGAAGCCTACAGAACTCCAAACAGACTGGACCAGAACAGAAATACTTCCCGTCACATAATAATCAAAACACCAAATGTACTAAACAAACAAAGAATATTAAAGGCAGTAAGAGAAAAAGGCCAAGTAACATATAAAGGAAGACCTATCAGAATCACAGCAGACTTTTCACCTGAGACTATGAAGGCTAGAAGATCCTGGGCTGATCTCATGCAGACTCTAAGAGAACACAAATGCCAGCCAAAACTACTATATCCAGCAAAACTCTCAATCACTGTAGATGGAGAAACTAAGATATTCCATGAAAAAACCACGTTTACCCAATATCTATCCACAAACCCAGCCCTACAAAGGATAATAGGAGGACAACACCAATACAAGGAGGGAAACTTCACCCTGGAAAAAGCAAGATAGTAACCTTTCATCAAACCCAAAAGAAGTTAACCAATCAAATTTAAAAAATAACATCAAAAATGACAGGAAGTAACAATCATTATTCCTTAATATCTCTTAACATCAATGGACTCAATGCCCCAATAAAAAGACATAGACTAACTGACAGGATGCTGCTTACAGGAAACACACCTAAGGGTCAAAGACAAACACAACCTTAGAGTAATGGGCTGGAAGACAATTTTACAAGCAAATGGTCTCAGGAAACAAGCTGGAGTAGCCATTTTAATATCAGATAAAAATGACTTTCAACCCAAAGTCATCAAAAGAGACTCTGAGGGACACTTCTTGCTGGTCAAAGGAAAAATACAAGAAGAACTCTCAATCCTGAACAAATATGCTCCAAATGCAAGGGTACCTTCTTTCGTAAAAGAAACTTTATTAAAGCTCAAAGCACACATTGCACCTAACACAATAATTGTGGTGACTTCAACACTGCACTTTCCTCAATGGACCGATCAGGAAAACAGAAACTAAACAGGGACACAATGAAACTAATTGAAGCTTTGGACCAATTAGATTTAACAGATTTATATAGAACATTCTATCCTAAAGCAAAAGAATATACCTTTTTCTCAGCACCTCATGGTACCTTCTCCAAAGTCGACCATATAATTGGTCACAAGACAGACCTCAACAAATATAAGAAGATCAAACTAATCCCATGCCTCCTATCAGATCACTATGGAGTAAAAGTGGTCTTCAATAGCAAGAAAAACAACAGAAAACCCACATACACGTGGAAATTGAACAATATTCTACTCAATGATACCTTGGTCAAGGAAGAAATAAAGAAAGAAATTAAAGACTTTTTAGAACATAATGAAAATGAAGACACAACATAGCCAAATCTATGGGCCACAATTAAAAGCAGTGCTAAGAGGAAAACTCATAGCCCTGAGTGCCTCCAAAAAGAAAATGGAGAGAGCATACATTACCAGCTTAATGACACAACTGAAAGCCCTGGAACAAAAAGAAGCTATTTCACCCTGGAGGAGTAGAAGGCAGGAAATCATCAAACTCAGGGCCGAAATCAATTAAGTAGAAACAAAGAGAACCATACAAAGAATCAACAAAACCAGGAGCTGGTTCTTTGAGAAAATCAACAAGATAGATAAACCCTTAGCCAGACTGACCAAAGGGCACAGAGAAAGTATCCAAATTAACAAACTTAGAAATGAAAAGGGAGATATAACAACGGAAACTGAGGAAATCCAAAAGATCATCAGATCCTACTACAAGAGCCTGTACTCAACACAACTGGAGAATCTGGAGCAAATGGACAATTTCCTTGACAGATACCAAATACCAAAATTAAATCAGGACCAACTAGACCATCTAAACAGTCCAATAATGCCTAAAGAAATAGAAGGAGTCATAGAAAGTCTTCCAACCAAAAAAAGCACAGGACCAGATGGTTTCAGTGCAAAATTCTATCAGACCTTCAAAGAAGAGTTAACACCAATACTCTTCAAACTATTCCACAAAATAGAAACAGAAGGAACACTACCCAATTCCTTCTACGAAGCCACAATTACGCTGATACCAAAGCCACACAAAGATCCAACAAAGAAAGAGAACTTCAGACCAATTTCCCTTATGAACATCGATGCAAAAATACTCAATAAAATTCTTGCCCACCGAATCCAAGAACACATCAAAACGATCATCCACCATGATCAAGTAGGCTTTATCCCGGGAATGCAGGGTTGGTTCAATATTCGGAAATCCATCAATGCAATCCACTACATAAACAAACTCAAAGAAAAAACCACATGGTCATTTCATTGGATGCTGAAAAAGCATTTGACAAAATTCAGCATCCTTTCATGCTTAAAGTCTTGGAAAGAACAGGAATTCAAGGCCCATACCTAAACATAGTAAAAGCAATATACAGCAAACCGGTAGCCAGCATCAAACTAAATGGAGAGAAACTTGAAGCAATCCCACTAAAATCAGGGACTAGACAGGGCTGCCCTCTTTCTCCTTATCTTTTCAATATTGTACTTGAGGTACTAGCTCGGGCAATTAGACAACATAAGGAGGTCAAAGGGATACAAATAGGAAAGGAAGAAGTCAAACTATCATTATTTGCAGATGACATGATAGTCTACCTAAGTGACCCAAAAAACTCCACTAGAGAACTCCTACAGCTGATGAACAACTTCAGCAAAGTGGCAGGTTATAAAATCAACTCAAGCAAATCAGTGGCCTTCCTATACTCAAAGGATAAGCAGGCTGAGAAAGAAATTAGGGAAATGACCCCCTTCACAATAGCCACAAAGAGTATAAAGTATCTTGGGGTGACTCTTACCAAACATGTGAAAGATCTGTATGACAAGAACTTCAAGACTCTGAAGAAGGAAATGGAAGAAGACCTCAAAAAATGGGAAAATCTCCCATGCTCATGAATCGGTAGAATCAATATAGTTAAAATGGCCATTTTGCCAAAAGTAATCTACAGATTCAATGCAATACCCATCAAAATCCCAACTCAATTCTTCACAGAGTTAGAAAGAGCAATTATCAAATTCATCTGGGATAACAAAAAACCCAGGATAGCTAAAACTATTCTCAGCAACAAAAGAAAGTCTGGGGGAATCAGTATCCCTGACCTCAAGCAATACTACAGAGCAATAGTGTTAAAAACTGCATGGTATTGGTACAGTGACAGGCAGGAGGATCAATGGAACAGGATTGAAGATCCAGAAATGAACCCACACACCTATGGCCACTTGATCCTCGACAAAGAGGCTGAAAACATCCAATGGAAAAAAGATAGCCTTTTCAACAAATGGTGCTGATTCAACTGGAGGTCAGCCTGCAGAAGAATGCAAATTGATCCATCCTTGTCTCCTTGTACTAAGCTCAAATCCAAATGGATCAAGGACCTCCACATAAAGCCAGACACTTTGAAGCTAATAGAAAAGAAACTGGGGAAGACCCTTGAGGACATCGGTACAGGGAGAAAGTTTCTGAACAGAACACCAACAGCGTATGCTCTAAGATCAAGAATTGACAAATGGGACCTCATAAAATTACAAAGTTTCTGTAAGGCAAAGGACAACATCAAGAGGACAAATCGGCAACCAACAAATTGGGAAAATATCTTCACCAATCCTACATCAGATAGAGGGCTATTATCCAATATATATAAAGAACTCAAGAAGTTAGACTCCAGAAAACCAAACAACCCTATTAAAAAATGGGGTACAGAGTTAAACAAAGAATTCTCACCTGAAGAACTTCGGATGGTAGAGAAGCATCTTAAAAAATGCTCAACTTCATTAGTCATTAGGGAAATGCAAATCAAAACAACCCTGAGATTTCACCTTACACCAGTCAGAATGGCTAAGATTAAAAATTCAGGAGATAGCAGGTGTTGGAGAGGGTGTGGAGAAAGAGGAACACTCCTCCACTGCTGGTGGGGTTGCAAATTGGTATAACCACTCTGGAAATCAGTCTGGCGGTTCCTCTGAAAACTGGGCACCTCACTTCCAGAAGATCCTGCTATACCACTCCTGGACATATACCCAGAGGATTCCCCACCATGTAATAAGGATACATGCTCTACTATGTTCATAGGAGCCCTATTTATAATTGCCAGATGCTGGAAAGAACCTAGGTATCCCTCAACAGAAGAGTGGATGCAAAAAAATGTGGTATATCTACACAATGGAGTACTATTCAGCCATTAGAAACAATGAATTCATGAAATTCTTAGGCAAATGGATGGAGCTAGAGAACATCATACTAAGTGAGGTAACCCAGACTCAAAAGGTGAATCATGGTATGCACTCACTAATAAGTGGATATTAACCTAGAAACCTGGAATACCCAAAACATAATCTACATATCAAATGAGGTACAAGAAGAAAGGAAGAGTGGCCCCTTGTTCTGGAAAGACTCAGTGAAGCAGTATTCAGCAAAACCTGAACGGGCAAGTGGGAAGGGGTGGGTGGGAGGACAGGGGGAGAGAAGGGGGCTTAAGGGACTTTCGGGGAGTGGGGTGGGCTAGGAAAGGGGAAATCATTTGAAATGTAAATAAAAAATATATCGAATAAAAAAACAAAACAAAAACAAAAATGTCAGGGCCATGAGAAATACACACACACACACACACACACACACACACAATTTTAAACCTTGAGTATTGAGAGGGTGGCTTACTATAAGCATAGATAACTGAACATAGGAGTACATTTTGCAAGTGCAATGAAATCCACAAGGATTTACACATTAATAAAAGATTGATAGCAAAGAAATTGAATTCATCATTGAGACAGCACAAATCATTCTTGTTCTCATGGCAGTCACAAGCAGTTCTTCAGTATTGGTTAGGCTTTCATGCTTCTTTAATAGAAACCTCTGGTCAAAATAACTACAAAGAAAGGCTTGGTCAGGCCACAGTTGTTTTCATTCTGTATTTGTGCTGCTGAGATTGACCCCGGGCAGGCATGCTATAATAAATCCAAGACCCTAGGCAAAAGGACATCTAAAATATGGAAACATTGGCAATCCTTCCTCCATCACCTCTCTCTCCTCAATCAGCCTGTCCCACTTAATTCACAGTGGACACAACTCAGAGCTTCAGAACTGTTGCATGGCCTCAGTCTAGGACCATCATAATTTGTTCAGGAAGTATCTGACCTATTCTAATTATTTCATCCAGCAAATCAGTATAGTTTTTTCTGGACTGAAAACTAATTGTAAGATTTTTTGGTTGGTGGTGGTATAGGTATCTCCCTCCCTCTCTCTCTCTCTCTCTCTCTCTCTCTCTCTCTCTCTCTCTCGGGAGGCTGCAAGAGAGTGACTCAGGACAGACCCTTGTGAGGAAGAAAGAAGAGCATGGAGAGTGGAGACAGAGTGCTCAGGAAGCAGGTTAATAGAATCTACATGTTGCTGAAAGTTGTAGAACCAGTTTCCTTCTGAGGACATTGGCTTGTATGGGAGTATGGCTTCACAGTCCTGCCTTGCAGTCACTGAATGGAAACAGATGGTAGGGCCTGTAGCCTCTAGTGCACTTGGTGGTAGGTTTAAGGTCATCTGGCTTTGGATCAATAACTCTTGTGTGTTTCCACACCTACCACAAGTTTTTATTTCCTAGCACTCTGAGCAGCCTCTCTCCCTCCCTTCTCAACTTTATAGCAACATTCATAAATACAAGTTGTAGGGGCTGGAGAGATGGCTCAGCAGTTATGATCACCGACTGTTCTTCCAGCGGTCCTGGGCTCAATTCCTAGCAACTACATGGTAGCTCAGAACCATCTGTAATGGGGTCTGGTGCCCTCTTCTGGTGTGTCTGAAGAGAGCAATGGTGGTGTACTCTTATGTACAAAATAAATAAATAAAACTCTTTAAAATATAAATAAAATAAATACAAGTTGCAAATCGATTTCTCTTCTGTGTTTGCCATTACTCATAAGATGCTGATGCAAAGAATCAAAGTCGTTGCATGTATGGAAAGACGAAAATGGAAGGAGAAACAGTTGATATTTCTAAGGATGTGAATTATTTCTACTTATCCACCACTGGTGCATCAGCTTGAAGCTGTCAGACAAACATAGCTCCTCATCTCCATGCATTTAGCAGCTGCTTTCCCTGCTACATACTTAGGTGAGGAGACTTAACGTCCAAATCAAAGTTTCAACGTTGCCTTAACCACTGATTTCACAATCTCCACTTAGCTCTCAGAGTTGCTTATCAAGGCTCAACAAAATGATATATTTTCTCTTAACTTCAAACTGTGCACTCTGGAAGTTCTGTACTCACTGGGTCAGGGGGTCACTGAGAAGCCAAATCATCATTTACCCATAACAGAATGAAGAGGAGCATCATGAAGCACCTACATCTCAGGAGACACAGTAACAGGAGCAGTATTTAGGTCATCTATGTTAACTTCACCCTGAGCCTCTAAGGTCAGTCTAGATGGCTTCCTTTTCCAAGTTCAGGCAAAGCCACAATAAATAGGAAGAAGGATTTGTCTACAACTGAGATGAGGCACTGTCAGTCTAAGGTTAGTACTACTAATTTCTCCCATGATTTCTAACCAGATAAAGGGTAATATACATGATATACAAAGATGGTTTAAGGACTAGAGATGTGACTTGGGAATTAAGAACACGTGCTGCTGATTCAGGGGATCCCAGGTTCCATCCCAGCACCTGCACCAGGTTGCCTGTAACTCATGTTCTCGGGGATCCAACACTCTCTTTTAGCTTCTGTGGGTATTCATGCATGTGATACATATATACACACTCAGGCAAATGCAAAGAAAAAATAAATGGATTCTTAAAAAGAAGTATATACTGAGTTCGATTTAAAGCTGTATTGTTTTTTATCAGAAATTATAAATTGATGAAAGGAGCTAACTTTTTTTCCTCTCAGCCTAGCATAACCACTTCTCAAGTGTACTACTGCCAGAGTGACTTTGATGAGCTTCTAGTTCCCACCTACTTACAGGGAATCTGGTTTCTCCACATCCTCTCATTTTTGACTTTTAAACTGAATCATAAGAGGAACAGGAAATGGTGTGTTGCTCTGAAACATTTTTCTCCTTCACAGTGTGAACCTTGGCTTTCACAGACAGCCCATGCACAAAAAGTGACAAGAAGGAAGGACACTGTGACATGATGCAAACAGAATTTCCAGCAACCTCCAGATATGATTGAGGCTCCTCCCCTGGCAGGCCCTATCTTTGCAGCCTTTGCCTCCTCTGCCTCTACATGGACAGCTCCAGGCAGCTCTGCCAGAGATGACTGCCTATGAATTCATAGTATATCCACTTCCTGGCTGAGAACAATCTTCAGTATGTCCTACAGGCACCTGCCTTTGAATCGGCTCCAAGTGAGACATCCAGAGTTCTACAAAGAGTCGCCTTCTCCGTTCAGAAAGAAGTTGAAAAGAAGCAGAAGCCGTTCTTGAATGACTTTCATGTGGAATCCATAGATACTGCCAGAATAATATTCAGCCAAGTGATGGAAAAAGTATTTGAAGATGGCATCATTAACTGCAGAAGAATTGTAACTATATTTGCCTTTGCAGGAGTTCTCCTTAAAAAAACTTCCACAAGAGCAGATTGCCAGGGATGTGGGTGTGTACAAACAAGATTCCAGTTTTGTGGAAGAATTCATAATGAATAACAAAGAAGCATGGATACAACAGAATGGAGGCAGGGAATGTGTAATGACATTTTCTAGATAGATAGATAGATAGATAGATAGATAGATAGATACATAGATAGATACATAGATACATAGATACATAGATACATAGATAGATAGATAGAATTTCTTTTTTATTATATATATTTTTTATTTTCTATATTCTTTGTTTACAATCCAAAAGCTTTCCCCTTTCCCAGTTCCCCCCTCCCCATATGTCCTGTAAGTCCTCTTCTCTTCATCCATTCTCCTATCTCTCCTCCTCCCTGTCCTGGTACTCCCCTACAATGCTGGGTCAAGCCTTTCCAGGATTAGGGCCCTCTTCTTCCTTCTACATGGGAGTCATTTGATATGCTAATTGTATCTTCAGTATTCAGAGCCTCAGGGCTAATTAATGTCCACTTATCAATGATTGTATTCCATGTGTATTCTTTTGTGATTTCATTACCTCGCTTAGGATGATATTTTCCTGTTCCATTCCTTTGCCTAAAAAAAATCATGAATTCATTGTTTTTAATTGCTGAATAGTACTCCATTGTGTATATATACCACATTTTCTGTATCCATTCTTCACTTGAGGGATACCTGCGTTCTTTCCAGCTTCTGGCTATTATAAATAAGGCTACTATGAACATAGTGGAGCATGTGTCCTTATTGCATGCTGGGGAATCCTCTGGGTATATGCCCAGGAGAGGTATAGTAGGGTCCCCCAGAAGTGTCATGTCCAGTTTTCTTAGGAACCACCAAACTGATGTATATAGTGGTTGTACCATCTTACAATCCCACCAGCAGTGAAGGAATGTTCCTCTTTCTCCACATCCTCGCCAACACCTGCTGTTTCCTGAGTTTTTAAACTTAACCATTCTATATCTATCTTCCTATCTATCTATCTATCTATCTATCTATCTATCTATCTATCTATTTATCTATCTATCTATCCATCTATAGATATATCTATATCTATGAAGATAAATAGATATAGATATACTTTTTTCTATGTATATATACATAGATACTATATATATAATTTCTCTAATGAAGAATAGGAATGAAAAGTTTCCTTACTGATTAAAACAAACAGCAAAATAACACTCAAAGGACTTCAGTCTCTTTATTAATTAAGATGCTCTTAATTAAAATTAAGCAAAACAAAAATCCCCTGGGTTATTTCCAGTGTACCTTACTGGAAATAAATGTTTAAAATTAAGATTTATACATTTATTTTATGTATGTGAGCACACTGTAGCTGACTTCAGACACACCAGAAGAGGGTATCAGGTTCTGTTAGAGATGGTTGTGAGCCAGCATGTGGTTGCTGGGATTTGACCTCAGGACCTCTGGAAGAGTGTGTTCCTAACTGCTGAGCCATCTCTCCAACCCACCCCCAACTTTATAGTTGGAGTACATTTGTGTCTCCAGCTTTAATTCAGGCTGTGAGGTCTGGGCTTGAGAATATCATCATTATTTTTTTAACCATATCTTCAATATCAGCAGTGCAGATCCCCAAGTGCCTGCCTTTTTCTATGGTCTATTTCTTTCATTTTTTTATTCGATATATTTTTTATTTACATTTCAAATGATTTCCCCTTTTCTGGCTTCCCACTCCCTGAAAGTTCCATAAGCCTTCTTCCTTCTCCCTGTTCCCCCATCCACCCCTTCCCACTTCCCTGTTCTGGTATTGCTTCTAGGGTCTTTTATGACATTTGAGAACTAGTACAGAAGATCTGGTATTAAATATTGTCATATGTACTTTATTGTGTTGTAATAGTCAACCATATGTATGGTTTTGTACATTCATTACTTACACACCAAGCTTTTCTGTTTTCTTAGCACACTCTCATGTGTGGATAACCAGACTCCCTCATGGCCCTTTGTCACTAGGGATTAAATCTAGAGCCTAACGTGGTCTGAGCATATGTTCTATCAGTGTACTGTATCCTTAGCCTCATGGTTAGTCCTTCTGGGAAATATTTTACAAATTGGTATCTTGTCTATACATGGAAGTGCCCATTCTGGAACATAAAAAGGAAGATAAGAGGACCAAAACTTCAAGGTAATCTTCAACTACACAGTAAGGCAGCAGAAAGCCACTTCTGGGCACATGAAGGACCCTTTCATCTCCCCCACTCAAATAATACATAGATTTATGCTGTAACTGCTTTTGTCAACCCAGGGCACTAAAATAACATTTTAAAGGACATTTTTTTTGGCCTGAGGAAGTACATCAATTGTAGAGTCCCTGTAGTCTGTGAGCAAGATCTCTAATTCAACCTCTAGCACCATGAATAAAAATTAAAAGAGTTCTTCATGTGTTTTGCTGTATGTACATGCCATTGAAGAGCTTGTCTCTTCCTGCTGGAGAATATTTATTTAAGTTATTTAGGCCTTTCCCTCAGTATAGGCATGTTTTCTAGGGTGGATATTTGCTTGTAGAGTTATTTAATGATGGTGTATATCCACTTTGAAATGACTGGAGTTTTCTCTTCCATGGTGGATCTACTAATTTATAAACCTGCCATAAACATGGTAAGAGTGCCCAGCATTGCCCTGGTGCAAGGAGGTGAACATGAGTCCTAGTAGTCTATCACATTCCTCCACTTTGTTACACTAAATACATACACTTAGTTAGTTTGTGTTCATTCATTTCCCCTTGGTTACTAGTACAACTTCTCTTCATGCTGAGCATATATTCATATTTATTGACTAATTCTTAGAACTGCATGTTCCTATCTTTTACCCAGTTTTCAATGGCTTTATTAACTTATAGGAAGTCTGAAAACTTTAATATGTGAGATTATTTTTAGTTTGTTTCTTATCTTCTAAAAATGTTTATGTCTTCATTAATTACAAGTATTTAAAAGTTCTATGCAATCAACTGTATTGAACACTGGCTGTTCCATTTCTATTTTGTTATAAGTCTGCTTGCTTAGTGCTGTCTTACTGTAAGTCAGTCCACCTTCTCAAAGACTCTTCTTTCTAACTTGGCCTGATTTGAGTCTAGCTAAAACATTTCAGATACTATGTTTCTTCTGGTTGGCTCTGGGAGGGGCTCAGAAAAACTTCTGCTGCACTATGTACACCTTAAGTGAAGACAAGTGTCTTCTAGCCCAGAGGTCATAAATGAGCCTATGGCAAAGAGCCTCACAAGCTCTATAGGTTTACACTATGCTCCCATTGTCTAGCCCAGCATGAGAAAGACACAGATTATTTGTTACTCTAAAATCTAACTCCTTACTAACATATTGTATGAATTATCTTGGAGTCACAGAGATATTAGCGTATATATAGTAGGAAAACACTACCTAATAGAGGTATGAAAGAACATATCTCTATCTCTCTCTCTCTCTCTCACGTGCGTGCGCGCGTGCACACACACACACACACACACACACACACACAAACACACACACACATGCACTGTTCAAGAATCTCCTATGCAGGTTCTCAGATCTTTTCTTTTACAACTGGGAATTTATGTTGCCAACATGATAGAAGAGGTGTATGAAAGTGGAATTGTAAACATTTTCTGATAAATTTGTAGCTTTACATGGAAAATATTTCTGATAAAATTGAAGAAATAAACAGAAAAACATGTTAAAATTAAAGATCATCATGGAAATTATACAGATAAAATGATAGGCATAAAGATAATTTTAAGTTGATTGAAGGTGGAATTATAAACATTTTCAGATAAGATTTACATGGAAAATATTTCTGGTAAAATTCAAGAACTATATAGACAAACACATTATAATTGACTATTTCATGGAAATTTTTACATATAAAATGGTAGATATAAAAAGTTTTTCTAAATTAATTGAAGGTGGAATTAAAAATATTTGTGATAAAATCCAAGATTTGCATTAGGAATACATTTAAGACTACCACTATTATAGCTATATAAAATTTTCCATGATAATCTTCAATTCTAACATGCTTTTCTACATTTTTCTACAATTACATCTGATATATTTTCCATGTAAATCCTCACTTCTATCATAAAATATTTCTATTCCATATTTCAATTAATTTAGCAATGTTTTACTGGCTAATGTTGTACTGGCTAGTTTTGTGTGTCAACTTGACACAGGCTGGAGTTATCACTAAGAAAGGAGCTTCAGTTGGGGAAATGCCTCCATGAGCTCCAGCTGTGGGGCATTTTCTCAATTAGTGATCAAGTGGGGGAGGGCCCCTTGTGGGTGGTACCACCTTCAGGCTCGTACTCTTGGGTTCTATAAGAGAGCAGGATGAGCAAGCCAGGGGAAGCAAGTCAGTAAGAAACATCCCTCCATGGCCTCTGCATCATCTCCTGCTTCCTGACCTGCTTGAGTTCCAGTCCTGACTTCCTTTAGTGATGAACTGCAACGTGGAAGTGTAAGTTCAATAAACCCTTTCCTCCCCAACTTGCTTCTTGGTCATGATGTTTGTGCAGGAATAGAAACCCTGACTAAGACACATGTCTACCACTTTACTCTTTAATTTTCCATGAAAATTGTCAATTTTAACGTGTTTATCTGAAATATCTTACATGTAAATCTTTAATTTAAAAAATAAAAAAGGGAAAAAGGGAAGAGGTGTTTAAGATCATTTTAAAGCAATCTCAGTTCTGTATTCCAGCTAAGAGAAAATTTTACATATAAAATGGTAGATATAAAAGTCTTTCTAAATTAATTAAAGGTGGAATTAAAAATATTTGTGATAAAATCCAAGATTTGCATTAGGAATACATTTATGACTACCACTATTATAGCTATATAAAATTTTCCATGATAATCTTCAATTCTAACATGCTTTTCTACATTTTTCTACAATTTCATCTGATATATTTTCCATGTAAATCTTCAATTCTATCATAAAATGTTTCTATTCAATATTTGAATTAATTTAGCAATGTTTTACATGTCTAGCACTTTACTCTTTAATTTTCCATGAAAATGTCAATTTTAACATGTTTATCTAAAATATTTTCCATGTAAAACTTTAATTTAAAAAAATAAAAAATAAAAAAGGGAAAAAGGGAAGAGGTATTTGAGCTCATTTTAAAGCAATCTGAATTCTGTATTACAGCTAAGAGAAATGACTTATTCTGCTGGTGGCAAACAGTGCTACACAGTGAGCCAGTAGACACAGGCATGGCAAACTGGTAGAAAACACACAGCCACATGTCTATGCCAATGGTCAGGTGGCCCAGTAGGATGGGGAAATAGATATTTTACTTTTTTTTTCTTTTTCCTTTTCTGAAAGGAAACTGCCCCAAACTGATCAAAAAAAAGCATGAAACCTATCTTCTCATTACACTTGAACTATGCCTGGAAACGCTATGAGAATTTCAGAGCCAGATGTGGTACAGAAGCAGAGCAGAGATAGGAAGAGCACTAACTCCAAGTACAACAGAGCTGGCTTCATTTCAGGGCTCAGGGCTCCATCCATGTGACTGCAACAACATATCTAACTTCTCTATACTTTGTTTCCTCCTTGGTAAAAATGGGCCATATTGCAGCCTATCCACTAGCCTTGGCATAAGGATCACATATCTTCCTTACACACAAAGGAGCCAGAGCAATTCCTACAGATGAGCACTCAGTACAACTTTAGGACTATTGTTATTACTAAAAAAATGCTAACATTAACACTAACACTAATACTAATACTGCCTAACTCCCATTTAGCAAATATGAGTATATTTAGACTCCAAAAGTTGCACAGTCCACTTGAGTTAGGAATTAGTCAGCATGGACCTCAGGTGCACTAAGGGGTTAATTAACATTTTTCCAAGTGTGTCCATAACATAAAACAGCTTGAAAATAATGGAAGTGAAAAAAATCCAGAAAATCCAACCAAAAAAAATCCCTTCCCTCTGAAGAATGAGAGTCTGTTTTTTCTTTTTGTTCCATCCCAGATGGTAAATAATTATATTTGTTTAGATTACATAAGGATTCAAGCTTTTATTGATCAACAAATCTGTCTACATTAGATCTGTGCCTCTGATTGCCAAAATGAAGTCACACAGATACATAATATTTTAATGGCTGGAATCCCACTAGGTATCCTGAGCACACTTAAAAAGTTCTAGGTCTACAGTAGATCCAATATTCTAATTAGTTATTCTCACAAATATGTAAAAACAAACAAAGAAAAAGCATTAACCACTGTGAAAGTAAGTATTCTGGGAGGAACATGTGGACCACAGATAAGAAACGAGCAGTCACCCATCTTTTACATTTAATATCATTGTGATATTTGTCTTAAGTTAGGGTTTACTGCTGTCAATAGACACCATGGACAAGGTAAATCTTATAAAGGACAATATTTAATTGGGGCTGGCTTACAGGTTCAGAGGCTCGATCCATTATCATCAAAGTAGGAGCATGGCAACATCTAGGCAGGCATGGTGCAGGCAGAGCTGAGGATTCTACATCTTCACCTGAAGGCTTCTAGTTGAAAATTGGCTTTCATGCAGCTGGGATAATGTTCTTGAAGCCCACACCCACAGTGCCACACCTACTCCAACACCATACCTTCTAATAATGCCAAGCACATACAAACCATCACAATATTCAATTGCAATAAAGAGAAGACACATTACCATGGAAAAGCACTAGCATATACAGCTTCCTATAATCATGTGTAGACAGTAGAGAAGAAAGGCCTGACAGTGCAATGGAAAGTTCCAGGGCAGTAGCTGTATATGAGGGAACTCTTGGCTACCGTCAGAAAACTCACACATCCACCCTCACAATCAAGGAACACACCAACCCATCCAGCTAGTTTCTCTCTATAGTGGTGAAATGTTGGGCAGGTGGTGAGGAGACTAATGATCACCCTCCTTCAAATGTACAACAAGAAATGCACCTTCAGATCCAATGTCATAGCGTCTCTTCTTTAACCAGGCATTGTTACAGACTCCTACAGTCCATTGCTCGTGGTCTTTCAAATCCAGTTCCCACTAATATTTCCCAGTGGTGAAGCTCTCTGCTCCCCAGGAAGCACTACAGGATCCAGCTAAATCCAGAAATGGATTTTCTGACATCAAAAACTAGGCTTGGGTTGCAATTGAATATGATGAAATTTTGAAAGAAAATTTTCACTGTGGGAAGAGACATTTTACTTAAAACAAATATTTACATTTATCAGGTGATAGAAGAGAGACAGATTCCTAGACATTTACTGGATTTTAAAAATAGAAAATCTAAGACTGGAAGGGTAGCTATAGCTCAGGTAAATCAAAGTCCAGAAGTTCACCCAAAGAAAGACAAAGACTACATAATGAACAGTTTTTTGAAAATCTGCAGAAGCTGCAGAGGTGTAAGCCATAGCACAGTTCTGTCAGGGGCTTTACTTACACCAGGAAAACAAGTTGTGTGCAACACAATAAGGATCCCCCTGAAGGCTGTACCCCTGAGTCTCTATGAAAAGTTATTCCTAAGTCCTAGGTCAGGATTGTTTTCATCTTATTGTTTTGATTTTCATCCCACTATGCAGATTTGTACGAAAGATAAATCTAAGCATGTATTAGAAGTTGTTCCCTAGTAGCAATTATCTGCATTTAACCCTGATACCTCTGATATTTTTACCTGTGATGTTACAATCCATATTTTGATCTCCCAGTGTAATTCAGACTGCCCTGTGTCTTATCAACTTGTATTATTTTTATTGCCTGGGATATATGGCTTTGTCTGTTTGGATTTGTTTAATGAACATTTCTGTAATTTCTTTGAGATAGGACTTCTTGCTATATACCCTTGACTGGCATGGAAGTTACTATGTCAATCTATTTGGCCTCAAACTCATGGGCAGTCCTCCAGATGCGATGCTTTTAATACTGGGGTTACAAGTGGGTGCCACTATATCTTGTGAATTTTTAATCTATGGAATATAATACACTTTAAAAATTCAACTGATAGCTGAGCATGGCTTCACATGTCTTTAATTAAAGCACTCCAGAGCCAGAGGCAGGTGGATGTCCGTGAGTCCAAGCCCAGCCTGGTTTACAGAGCTGGTCCCAGGATAGCCAGGAATACAAAGAGAAATACTGTCTCCAAAATAAAAAATCAATTGCTAAAATATTTAATAGAAAACATACAGATATTTTAATCGATCTGAATTAATCATTCTGTGTGTCTCAAGGAACACATGATACCATATTTTTCAGCGTGAATCATGTACATCACTAAATTGGTATTCATTAATTTTTGTTTGTAAAATGACCATCTGCCTAAATATGATTACAATGTGACTTAACTAGACATATCTTTTCAGTGAATTAAAATATTCATTGTACAAAGATCATCTCACTGTTGAAGGGCACCTCGGGTCATTATATCAGTGCTGACACTCACCTTGGAAGCAGCTGAACCTTGCCGTCAGCCTAGTGTTGGGATGGGCACTGAGTTTTGGTTTCATACCCAGTGTCATCAGGCTCAGCTGCACTAACTCACTCCTGCAAGGAGAAGACATTGATCAGTCTGTGTGACAGATATCACCCCAGTGATGAGGAGAAATCTCCACTCAGAGCTAAGTATTAAAACCCTTCTCACACAACCTGACAACTGAAGTTCAATCTCAGGAACCCATGGTGTAAGGAGAGGATGGACTCCTGAGAGTGGTCCTGTGTCCTGCACACCTGTGCACTCACATAGGTACTTCTAACAAATCAAATTATTAAAAGGAAACATTTACCTGAACATTTTTCACACAGAACATTTTCTGATATTAGAGAAACTCCATGGTCAGGAGACAGGGTAGTTTCCTCTTAGATGCTCTTTCTCAAGCCCTTCCTGTTACCAACATCTTTCCCATGCTTCCCGCCCCTTTCTTCTACTACCAGGAAAGTACAGCCCATGGGCCTCAATGATCAGGATTTGAAAATGACAAATTTTAGCTCAAGCCCATTACATACACTGCTTCTCTCACAGGGAGAAAGAAAAGGCACTGTCTGGTAAAGGCAAACAGGCATCATATCTATGAAAACAATCCCACACCGATCATCCATGAACAACTAAGTATTGTCTATATAAAGTGTATCTGTACATTGCTAAGTGAGCTTGCTCAGCTTTGTACCATACTTCAGGGTATCCTGGCTTTCACTGAGGGTTAAACTCACCTTCTGAACAAGTCATCCAAATCTTGCAAAGCAAAAGATGCTTAGATATCTGAAGAAACATCACACAATGTAGCTCTCTCTATATATAAAGTTATTTTTTAGAGATTTATGTCTTCATTTCATGTATATGAGTACACTATTGCTCCCTACAGACACACCAGAAGAGGGCATCAGATCCCATTACAGGTGGTTGTGAGCCACCATGTGGCTGCTGGGAATTGAACCATTGGAAGAACAGTCAGTGTTCTTAACTACTGAGCCATCTCTCCAGCCCATAAAGTTTTATTATATCTTTATATATAAAAAAAAGTTTTATTATCTTTATATAATTGTCAGTCATCACTACACCGATTCACCCTGTAAATGCATTTTCATATCCCAGGGTAATGCCACGAAGTGAATTAGCACAATGGAATGGATTCTTAATGAAATCAAGCTGTGAGAATATTTGAGAAGCAGATGGGTAGGAGTTATACACTGCTTTGTAACTTGCAGCTGTCTGCAAAGAGGACTTTTTTGATCTTGTACAGAAAGCATAGGATACTTTCATTAAGGGTACTTTACAACTGAGGTCTAACCCCTACATGGTGCTGCATATCTGTAACTCTAGAATTCCTGGTTTAGGTCTCAGGAATCCTGTGAGTCCAAGGCCATTGTGTACCACAAAAGAAGAACATATATCAAATCCCCCACCTCCCAAAGAAATCTCAAAAACACAGCTTTCAAACAGAACAAACTTATGGTAGACTACTTTAAAACTGTACTAACATCCAAGTAGAGGTAAAATGGGGTATTTGGTAACAAGAATCACTTAATTTGGGGATTAAAAGGAGCAAGCTACAATCACAAAATATGAGATATTCAGTGGGGTATCTACTGACACAATGTCAACAAGCTTGCTCTTTTTAGGATATTACAGAAATTATCTCTCCACATTTTATTAAAACCTGATAATAAGTACAGGGGATATAGAAAGGGATCTCAGATGTAACAGTCATAAGGCTGGGCCTCAGATAATAAAGCTGTTTCAAGCACTCTTCCACGCTTACCTGCAGAAGCACCCCTCATATGGCTTCTGGGACAACACCATCAGCTCCTGACACATTTCTATTAGTTGACTCCTCTTGTGGACCATCATGACTTCACTTTTCCTGAGCTCCTCTAAAATAGTATTGCTTTGATTTTCATACATTCCATATAATGATTCTCTTCTTCATCGAGAGGCTGATTAGTTTGCTATAGTCTGTCCTGGTTATTTCCTCCCATGGGGTCACATAGTGCTGAAGGAAAAGGGACATCCTAGATCACATCTGGAGAGTATTTGATCCTCTTCACTGAGTTCTTCTATGTTTAAATTCACCTACAGGATCCCACCACGGTGCGGCACACACTGATTTACTGTCCACACTTTTCAGAAAATGTAAATTATTTGATTTTGTACATTTCTTTGTTATTAATAAAGGAAGCAAACAAACCCATCCTTTCCATTACCATTTTCCTCTATTAAATGAGATTCTGAGGTATCTGGAAATAAAAGGTTTTCATTGATAATATGTTCACTCAAAAATGCAACTTTGGATCGTGCAGTGGTAGTACACGCCTTTAATTCTAGCACTTGGGAGGCAGAAGCAGGCAGATTTCTGAGTTTGAGGCCAGCCTGGTATACAGAGTAAGTTCCAGGACTGCCAGGGCTACACAGAGAGACCCTGTCTCAAAAGAAAAAAGAAAAAAGAAAAAACAAAGAAAAAAGAAAAGAAAAATGCAACTTTGCACATACATAGCACCCAAAATTCCAAGTGGAGTGATAGAGTCTGATGTACTCTGCTAAACACTCAGAAAATCACCCATTATTATCAAACTTTTCTGTCACACAGCCAGGCCTTTCTATCTGTGTTCAAAATTGGATTTTGCCTTTAAGAATTTAAGGTTAACAAAAAAGGAATTCCTAGCATGACATCCCATGTATGATCTTGAAATTGTGACTGACCAAGTTTGCAAGATATCTGCCTCTGGCTGACTTTACAAATCAGGCTCATATCCACCAACCTCTGAAAGATTCTTCTCTTCTCTGCCCTTAGATCTTCCTCCTGTTCTTGGAACTTCTTCCATAAAGATGCCATTTGCTTTTCAAGTTTCAGCTGTAATAAATAAACAAATAAGCAAATAAATAAATAAATAAATAAATATCATCCTTAGATGAATAATGAGTTACCTGACGGACAAACTCAAGCACTGAACACAATTACTTTAGAGACGGTAGAAGAAGGATGTATTTTTAGTAACTATGAAACTTTAGATTTCAGACCATAGAATTACAAAACACAACCACCGTGTGCTCAAAGTGATGTACTGTAATTGAAGATTGCCTGGATAATTAGCATCAGATTGGGATCACCAGATGCTTCTAACCAGCTCATTCCAATGTACTTTTGGGACTTTAAGCAAATGTCACAAGCACTTTTTAAAGATGTAAATTTACGATGATTATACTTTTCAGTGGCATGAATCTAATGAATCATGAAACTAGAAATGATATTTATACTTATGCACCTCTGAAGGAATATTTACAGTTTATAGTCATTCCTCGCTCCCTGTTTAAAAAGTGACAAGATTTGGAGTACAGTGGATTCCTCAGAATCAGGACAAGCTTCTTCCTGTGGTCTGCTAAGCCTCCCTCTCTTAAGCTCTCATCATTATTTTTTCTCAGAAGCATCATTTATCATTTGCATATAGACACTCACTCCAATGAGGCAGTGTCTGTGACCTCTGTGATCCTGGGAGTCAGAACACAATTGGCAGAGAAGGGCCCTGCTCTCACCACAGAATTTCATCTTTCTCTCCTTGTGGGTCATGCACTTGTGTTCCTCAGAACTCAAATACTTCATGAGCCTGTTTTCTCTTACAGTGGATACCAGATTCCTCATAGTGATTTTATTTATGAACATCCAATGGGATGCTTGCCTACACATAGGGCAGTGTCAGATTCTGAAGTCTTCTGAAGAAAGGATGAGACAGGCCTTGCAGAAGGTATGGCCACACCTTAAGAGAACTGGATCCAAAATGATGCCCTGGCAAATGAAGCAGTTGAGTGTTTCCTGGGGGGGTTTGCAAAATGTCTGACTCCATCTATCTGAGGGGAAAAACAGAATTATTTTTATCATTGGCGCAGAGAGGAATAAGAGACTAGACAAAATTTGATTCAACATGTGATTAAATTCTTTTTTATTTATTTTTTATTTTCTAAATTCTTTGTTTACATTTCAATCGCTTTCCCCTTTTCCAGTTCCCCCCTCCCCATATGTCCCATAAGCCTTCTCTACACCCATACTCCAATCACCTCTCTCCTTTTTCTCTGTCCTGTTACTCCCCTACCATGCTGGATCAGGCCTTTCCAGGATCAGGGCCCTCTCCTTACTTCGTCATGGGAGTCATTTGATATGCTATTTTTGTCTTGGGTATTCAGATCTTCTGGCCTAGTTAATATCCACTTATCAGTGATTTCATTCCATGTATATTCTTTTGTGACTGGGTTACCTCACTTAGGGTGATATTTTTCAATTCCAACCATTTGCCTAAAAATTTCATGAATTCATTGTTTTTAATGGATGAGTAGTATTCCATTGTGTAAATATACCACACTTTCTGTATCAATTCCTCCATTGAGGGACATCTGGATTCTTTCTAGCTTCTGGCTAATATAAATAAGGCTGCTATGAACATAGTGGAGCATGTGTCCTTCTTGCATGCCGGGGAATCCTCTGGCTATATGCCCAGGAGTGATATAGCAGGGTCCTCCGGAAGTGTCACATTCAGTTTTCTGAGGAACCGCCAGACTGATTTCCAGAGAGGTTGTACCATCTTGCAATTCCACCAGCAGTGGAGGAGTGTTCCTCTTTCTCCACATCCTTGCCAACACCTGCTGTCTCCTGAGTTTTAACCTCAGCCATTCTGACTGGTGTGAGGTGAAATCTCAGGGTTGTTTTGATTTGCATTTCCCTAATGACTAAAGATGTTGAACATTTCTTAAGGTGCTTCTCAGTCATACAAATTTATTCAGGTGAAAATTCTTTGTTTAGATCTGCACCCCATTTTGTAATAGGGTTATTTGGTTCCCTGGGGTCTAACTTCTTGAGTTCCTTGAGTTATGGGACTCTTTAGATGATCTAGTTGATCCTGATTTAATTTTGGTGTTTGATATCTGTCCAGGAAACTATCCATTTCCTACAGATTCTCCAGTTGTCTTGAGTATAGATTTTTGTAGTAGTATCTAATGATTTTTTTTTAATTTCCTCCATTTCTGTTGTTATAGCTCCCTTTTCATTTCTAATTTTGTTAATCTGGATACTGTCTCTGTGCCCCTTGGTTAGTCTGGCTAAGGGTTTATCTATCTTGTTGATTTTTTTAAAGAACCAGCTCCTGGTTTTGTTGATTCTTAGTATGGTTCTCTTTGTTTCTACTTGATTGATTTCAGCCCTGAGTTTGATGATTTCCTGTCTTCTACTCCTCCTGGGTGAATTAGCTTCTTTTTGTTGCAGGGCTTTCAAGTGTGTCACTAAGCTGCTAGTATATGCTCTCTCCATTTTCTTTTTAAAGGCACTCAGGGCTATGAGTTTTCCTCTTAGCACTGCTTTCATTGTGTCCCATAGATTTGGGTATGTTGTGTCTTCATTTTCATTAAATTCTAAAAAGTCTTTGATTTCTGTCTGTATTTCTTCCCTGACCAAGGTATCATTGAGTAGACTATTGTTCAGTTTCCATGTGTATGTATGCTTTCTATTGATTTTGTTGCTATTGAAGACCACTTTTACTCCATAGTGATCTGATAGGAGGCATGGGATTAGTTCGATCTTCTTATATTTGTTGAGGTCTGTCTTGAGAACAATTATATGATCGATTTAGGAGAAGGTCCCATGAGGTGCTGAGAAAAAGGTATATTCTTTTGCTTTAGGATGAAATGTTCTATCCATATATATATATATATATATATATATATATATATATATATATATATATATATATATATATATACATACACTAACTCTAATTGGTCCAAAGCTTCAATTAGTTTCACTGTGTTTCTGTTTAGTTTCTCTTTTCCTAATAGGTCCATTGAGGAGAGTGGAGTGTTGAAGTCACCCACAATTATTGTGTTAGGTACAATGTGTGCTTTGAGCTTTAGTAAAGTTTCTTTTATGAATGAGGGTGCTTTTGCATTTGGAGCATAGATGTTCAGGATTGAGAGTTCTTCTTGGTGTATTTTTCCTTTGACCAGCAAGAAGTGTCCCTCAGTGTCTCTTTTGATGACTCTAGGTTGAAAGTCAATTTTATCTGCAATTAGAGTGGCTACTCCAGCTTATTTCCTGAGACCATTTGCTTGTAAAATTGTCTTCCAGACTTTTCCTCTAAGATAGTGTTTGTCTTTGACTCTAAGATGTGTTTCCTGTATGCAGCAAAATGTAGGGTCCTGTTTATGTATCCAATCTGTTAGTCTATGTCTTTTTATTGGGAAACTAAGTCCATTGATGTTAAGTGATATTAAGGAATAGTGATTATTACTTCCTGTCATTTTTGATGTTGTTTTTTATATTTGATTGTTTATCTTCTTTTGGATTTGATGAAAGAAGGTTACTATATTGCTTTTTCCAGGGTGAAGTTTCCCTCCTTGTATTGGTGTTTTCCTCCTATTATCCTTTGTAAGGCTGAGTTTGTAGAAAGATATTGTGTAAATTTGGTTTTGTCATGGAATATCTTGGTTTCTCCATCTATGGTGATTGAGAGTTTTGCTGGGTATAGTAGTCTTGGCTGGCATTTGGGTTCTCTTAGAGACTGCATGAGATCTGCCCAGGATCTTCTAGCTTTCATAGTCTCTGGTGAGAAGTCTGGTGTGATTCTGATAGGTCTTCCTTTATATGTTACTTGGCCTTTTTCTCTTACTGCCTTTAATATTCTTTGTTTAGTATATTTTGGGTTTTGATTATTATGTGATGGGAGGTATCTCTGTTTTGGTCCAGTCTGTTTGGAGTTCTGTAGGCTTCTTGTATATTCATGGGCATCTCTCTTTTTAGGTTAGGGAAGTTTTCTTCCATAATTTTATTAGATATTTTCTGGCCCTGTAAGTTGTAACTCTTCAGTTTCATCTATGCCTATGATCCTTAGGTTTGGCCTTCTCATTGTGTCCTGGATTTCCTGGATGTTTTGGATTACAAGATTTTTGCATTTTGCATATTCTTTGACTGTTGAGTCCATGGTTTCTATAGTACCTTTGGCATCTGAGATTCTTTCTTCTATCTCTTGTATTCTGTTGCTGATATTTGCATCTATGATCCCTGATTTCTTTCCAAGGTTTTCTATCTCCAAATTTGTCTCCCTTTGTGATTTCTTAGATTTACTTCTGTTTTTAGATCCTGGATGGTTTTGCTCAGCTCCTTCACTTGCTTGTTTGTGTTTTTCTGTACTTCTTTAAAGGATTTTTGTGTTTCCTCTTTCATGATCTCAGCCTGTTGACCAAACTTCTCCTGTATTTCTTTAAATGCTTCTGCCTCTTAGACCTGGCTTTAGAGTCAGAAATAGAAGGACTACTGGGATAATAGATGTTGGTTAGCTGGAGCTAAGAACTTAGTGGTGATTAAGAAAAGACCAGAATCACTGAGGTGAAATCTTCTGGGCAGTGTTTTCTAACAGCAGATAGAGATAGCCAAGACTGTACCTGGTGCTGCAGCTGGACTTGGTAGTGTGTAATAACCCAGGTGCTACAGAATTTGAAGGAACTGTGAAGTTATGAAGGAATTATGAAGAGCAGCTGAGGCTTGGTACTGTTAGAGGCCGGAAAAAGCCATTGGTGAAGGTACAGGCTGAGTAGCAATTGATTAGCCCATGATTGAAGGGATTATGCAAAGAGGTTGAGGCTGGGCACCATGAAGGGAGCCTATGGGAGGCTACTGGTGAAGCCTAATTGTGTTGGAAGACCCATGATATGGGAGATGCCAGTACCAAGGGATGACCTCACCAAGAACAGCAGCAGCAATGGAGTGGAGTGACATCAACCAGAGCCTAGAGTGCTACAGAGGGCAGGGATGGAGATGGGACCCAAGCCCATGAGGGCCCCGAAGATCATGTGCAGATCTCAGACATTGGAACAAGAAGCTGTGAAGGTTGCCTTGGATACACTAAGAAGTATCTGAGATGTCAGAACCTTGAGGTACCTACCAAGGAAAGCTGTTAACACAGAGTAGAAGCAGCACAAGAGAATGAAGTTTGTTGCAGCTGAATGCTAGATCTGCCAAGAGCAGTCATCAAGAATGAAAGGAATTGGAGATGTGAAGAATACTTTGACATCAGACATGGAGACGTGAAGTTTGGAGGGTGCACAGCTGGTTTTGTCTTGCTTTAGTCCCGTATTTTTATCTTTATGCAGGATTATATTTAAGAGACTGCACAAATCTCAGAAGAGACTTTGAACTTTTTAACATTGTCACGACTGTTAAAGACTGGAAACTTTTGAAGTTGGATTAAATGTATTTTGCATTATACTATGACTTGTATGGGCCCTATAGACTCATGTGTTTGAACAAGCCTATGTGATGGGTTGAATATGCCTAACCCAGGGGGGAGCACTATTGGTAACTGCTGTCTTGTTGGAATAGATGTGGCCTTGTTGGAGGAAGTGTGTCCCTGTAGGGATGGGCTTTAAGACCCTCCTCCTAGCCTTGTGGGAGGCAGTCTGCTCTTGGATTCCTTTGGACAAAGATGTAGCGCCCTCAGCTCCTCCAAAGACATGCCTACCTGGATGCTACTCTGCTTGACAATGTACTGAACCTTTAACCTGTAATCCATCCCCAATTATATGTTGCACATATAAAATGTCTTTTTTTCTTTTTTTTTAATTCGATATATTTTTATTTACATTTCAAATGATTTCCCCTTTTCTGGTTTCCCACTCCCCGAAAGTCCCATAAGCTCCCTTCCCTCCCCCCTGTTTCCCCATCCACCCCTTCCCACTTCCCTGTTCTGGTATTGCCCAATATTGCTACACTGAGTCTTTCCATAAACAGGGGCCCCTCCTCCATTCTTCTTTGACATCATTTGATGTGGAGATTATGTTTTGGATATTCCAATTTTCTAGGCTAATATCCTTTTATTAGTGAGTGCATACCATGAATGATCTTTTGAGACTGGGTTACCTCACTTAGTATGATGTTCTCTAGCTCCATCCATTTGTCTAAGAATTTCATGAATTCATTGTTTCTAATGGCTGAATAGTACTTCATTGTGTATATGTACCACAATTTTGAATCCATTCCTCCATTGAGGGATACCTGGGTTCTTTCCAGCTTCCGACTATTATAAATAGGGATGCTATGAACATAGTGGAGCACGTAACCTTATTACATGCTGGGGAATCCTCTGGGTATATGCCCAGGAGTGGTATAGCAGGATCCTCTGGAAGTGATGTGCCCAGTTTTCTGAGGAACCACCAGACTGATTTCCAGAGTGGTTGTACCAATTTGCATTCCCACGTGCAGGGGAGGAGTGTTCCTCTTTCTCCACATCCTAGCCAATACTTGATGTCTCCTGAGTTTTTAATCTTAGCCATTCTGACCAGTGTAAGGTGAAATCTCAGGGTTGTTTTGATTTACATTTCCCTAATGACTAATGATATTGAGCATTTTTTTAAGATGCTTCTCAGCCATCCAAAGTTCTTCGGGTGAAAATTCTTTGTTTAGCACTCTACCCCATTTTAATAGGGTTATTTGCTTTTCTGGGGTCTAACTTCTTGAGTTCTTTGTATATATTGGATATTAGCCCTCTGTTGGATGTAGGGTTGGCGAAGATCTTTTCCCAATCTGTTGGTTGCTGATTTGTCCTTTTGATGGTATCCTTTGCCTTACAGAAACTTTGTAATTTTATGAGGTCCCATTTGTCAATTCTTGATCTTAGGGCATAAGCTATTGGTGTTCTGTTCAGGAACTTTCCCCCTGTTCCGATGTCCTCAAGGGTCTTCCCCAGTTTCTTTTCTATTAGCTTCAGAGTGTCTGGCTTTATGTGGAGGTCCTTGATCCAGTTGGAGTTGAGCATAGTACAAGGAAATAAAGAGGGACCAATTCGCATTCTTCTGCATGCTGACCTCCACTTGAACCAGCACCATTAGTTGAAAAAGCTCTCTTTTTTCCACTGGATGTTTTCAGCCCCTTTGTCGAGGATCAAGTAGCCATAGGTGTGTGGGTTTATTTCTGGATCTTCAATCCTATTCCACTGATCCACCTACCTGTCACTGTACGAATTCCATGCAGTTTTTAACACTATTGCTTGGGAGTAGTGCTTGAGGTCAGGGATACTGATTCCCCCAGAATTTCTTTTGTTGTTGAGAATAGTTTTAGCTATCCTGGGTTTTTTGTTATTCCAGATGAATTTGAGAATTGCTTTGTCTTAATCATAGTATCTCTTCACAGCAATGAAAACCCTAACTAAAATACTAAGCATATGGTTTATTTTGCTTTCTTTGTTTTGTTTTTAGTTTTTATAATTTTTTTTTACTATATGGTCTCACCTTGTAGCCTTGACTGGGCTGGAACTCACCTAGTATATAGATGTGACAGGCCTTAAACTCATAAAAATAAGCCTTCCTCTGTCTCTTTTGTGCTGGGATTATAGCTATGTGCCTTCACACCATGCTTAATTATATCTTTTTGAAGGACACAATGTGTGACAACTACTACATCAATTCTGGTCTTATTAATCAAGTATATGAGTAATGTCCCTATGATAAAACCATCATTAGTTATGTTTTCTATTACTAACACCAAAAAAAACCCCAAGTGGAGCTGGAGTCCCAAAAGTGAGCACTCTTAAAGCTAGGTCCAGTGCACCACAGGAATTAGTGTCAGGCTTAGAAGAAAGTCCAGTCTTGTGGTTTTCAAAACCAGAGAGATGAGGGAACAAAAGATTAATATGTGACTGAAGACCAGAAAGCCCTATTTAAGATTGGTCTTAAAGCAAGATCCTCTTTTTGTCTCAGTAGGTCACCCCACATCCATATATGGGCACTACACTGAATGCACTCACTGGATTTGAATACATAAACAATTTAGGAAGGATGACAAGAATTTGGGAGAGAGGCTGGAGGGGAGATGATGTTGGGGTGGGCCTTCTAAGAAATGAGCAAGGAAAAGGGGAGGGAAAGAGGAACCTTGAAGAGATAGAGATTCCACAAGACCAACAGTATCAACTAACTTGGACCCTTAGGGGTTCCCAGAGACTGAACCACAAACTTAAGAACATACATGGGCTCTACCAAGCCCCCACACCACCCCCTGCCCACATATATTGTAGATGTTCAGCTTGGTCTTAATGTGGGTCCCCAAACATCTAGAGCAGGGGCTGTCCCTGAATCTGTTACCAAACTGAGTATCCTGTTCACCTAACTGGGCTGCCTTGTCTGGCTTCAATGGAAGAGGATATACCTAGACCTGAAGTGACTTGATGTGCCAGGGAAGGGGATAGCCAAGGGAAGGCCTCCACCTCTCAGAGGATAAGCTGAAGGAGGTTGGAAGGAGGGTATGTGCGAGGGAGACCGGAAGGGGGGTGAAGTGAATTGGATGTAAAGTGAAGAAACTATTTTTAAAAGAAAAGAAAGAAAACAAGTCTTCCGTAAACAAAGCTAGGTACATGCCCACTGAGAGTACATATATGTACCATTCTGAAGACTTCTTCAGGATTTGAGAACCTCAGTAGGAATGTCAGGCTTGCAGATCTCAGAATTGTAACATGAAGTGCTTGCTATTTCCTTCCTGGCAAGTGTTTCTGGCTCTAGTGCTTTCAACGGTTCTAACAAAATACAGTTTATTAGTTTGTTTCTTCCCCTTGAGACAATTCTTAAAATTGCATTCTCTGAAAATCAAGCATTTTTTTAACTACATTCCAAACACTGGCCCTCCTCCTAGTCCCCTACACAAAGTCTCACTCCATGCCATCCTCCTCCCCCTTCTTCTCCAAATGGAGAATGAGCTGCATTTCTGCTACATAAATGCTGAGGGCCTCTGTCTAGCCTGTGTAAGTCCTTTACTTGGTGGCTCAGTTTCTAAGAGCTCCTCAGTGGTCCAGGTTAGATGACTCTTGGTTTTCGTGTGGAGTTCCTATCCCAGTCAGGGGCTTCCATCATCCACTTCCCCCAACTCTTCAGTAAGAGTCCCCAAGCTCTGTCCAATGTTTGGCTCCGTGTCCCTGCATCCCTTTCAGTCAGCTACTGGCTGGATCCTCTCAGAGGACAGTTATTGAAGGCTCCTGTCTGCATGCATTACAGAGTTTAATTGGTAGTGTTTGCTCATGGGATGTGCCTTAAGTTGGGCTGGTTAGTGGTAGACAATGTCCTCAATTTCTGCTCCATCTTTGTCCCTCTATCTTTTTGTAAACAAGACAAATTTTGGGTTAAAAGCATGTAGGTGGATTGGTGTCCTTATCCGTCTACTGGAGGTCTTATTTAGCTACAGGAGACAGCCTCTTCAGGCTCTCTCCTATATATTCCCAATGCTATGAATCTCAACTAAGGTTACCCACATTGAATCCTGGGAGCCTCCCCCATCCCAGGTCTCTGGCATGTCCTAGAGATGCCTTCCACCCCCATCCCAGCCAGCTGCAGATTTCTATTCATGCTCCTGGATCTCTCTCTTTCTCTTGAATCTCCCATACCTGATCCTGAACCCCTCCCTTTCTTCTCCTCATCCCCTCTCTTAGCCAGTTCCCCTGTCCTTCTGCCTCCTATGACTATTTTATCTTCCCCTTCTAAATGAAATTCAAGCAGCCTTGCTTGGGCCTTACTTCTCATTTTGCTTCTTTGTGTCTATAGAGTATATCATGTGTTTATTGTGAAAATTCCTTTCAAAAGTTTCATAGGCTAAGTAAAACTTGGCCAATTGTGTGGTAAAATTTGAAGGTGACGGAATCCCTACTACATCATGGTGAGGAAACCAAGATCTTTTGATTGTAACCAGATCAAAAGAAAATGCCACAAAAGAGAGTACTGCTCATCTTGTGGTTACTCCCAAAATTTTGAATTTTTTAATTGATTTATTTATTTTATGTAAGTACACTATAGCTGTCTTCAGACACACCAGAAGAGGGCATCAGATCTTATTACAGATGACTGTGAGCTACCATGTGGTTGCTGTGGAACTCAGGACCTCTGGAAGAGCAGTCAGTGCTCTTAACCACTAAGGCATCTCTCCAGCCCTTGTATTATTTTTAATGCAGCACAGAGCACATTTTTGTGTTTCTGAACTTACCTTGGTCCCCTTCTGACCCTCTAATGTGTTATAAAACAGCCAAGTAGGCCCACAGGAGAAGCTAAAATGAAGAAACTACCTGATCTTGGATTTTCAACCTAAAAAAGAAAATGCTATCACAGATCCTCACAGACTACTATCACTCCATGGGTTAATATCTAATAAATACTCAAATGTTTGTTGTTAAAGTTATATGTAACATTGCCTATATCCACATGGATAATGCATGAGTTGGTATGTTTCTATGTATTAAAATTTTATATAAAACTGGAAATACTATTAAAAAACATTTGACATCTACTTTTTTTTCAATGAGATACATTCACATGATGAAAAGCATTCCCCAAAATGATTCCTTGTGTTGTTCCCACATTTGATTTTTCTACAATTAACCTTGGAATCAAGGCAAGCTTCTCTTCTGTATGAATATGCTGAAAGGGGGCTACTCATTCATCTCTGAAAGATTCTCTGTATTCATAAAATGAATTACCAATAATGAGCTCTTGGTAATATAATGAAAACATCACAGTTGGGAAAACTAATCATTACACATTTATTTCTCACTTATGCACCAGATACATGGCACAGAGATAAAGGTTAAAGACCTGTTTTCATCAAACAATTCTTAATTTGCAGTAACTTTCTCCTACCAACGTTTACAAAGATGTCCTTACGGTCATGAGGATTTCACTCTGACATGACAAAGAAACTGAAAACCGCTACCTACTATTTTTCAGGCTGCTGAGTCTATTACTACTCACCACTTGTGTTCAGAGTCTCCCAGCAGAGTGCATTTAATTTCTGATGGCCACAAGCAAAAGCTGAAAGTTGCAACCTATTTCCAGAGATAAGAAAATAGTCTCTCAGCACATGTAATAACTCTGCTACCCAGTATTATTTCTTTGTACACATTTTGTGATGTATGCCAATGATCGGTTTCTTTTGTTGTTGTTTTTTTTAAGTTTTTAACTTATACACTTTACATCCATCCCACTCACCACCCCCTTCCAGGTCAACTCTTCCCACAATCCTTCCCCCATCACTTCATCCTCTTCTCCTATGAGTGGGTGGGAGACCCCTGGGTTTACCTCCCCAAACTCTGGCACTTCAAGTCTCTGCACAGCTAGGCACTTCCTCTCCCACTGAGGCCAGACAAGGCATCCCAGGTAGAACAACATATCCAGAGTACAGGCAACAGCTTTTGTGACAGCCTTTGCTCCAAATGTTTGGGACCCACATGAAGACCAAGCTACTTATCTGCTGCATATGAGTGGGGAGGCCTAGGCCCAGCCTGTGTATGTTCTTTGGTTGATGGTTCGGACTCTGAGGACCCCAAGGGTCCAGGTTAGTTGCCTCTGTTGGTCTTCATGTGGAGTTCCTATTCCTTCTGGCCCCCATAAACATTCCTCCTATTTTTCCATAAGCATCCTCAAGCTCCATCCACTCTTGAACTGTGGGTGTCTATTTCTGTCTGAGTCAGTTGCTCAGTGGAGCCTCTCAGAGGACAACTTGCTCCTGTCTGCAAGTGTAAGAGTAACATCAATAGTGTTAGGAATTGGTGCTTGCCACATAGCACAGCACCTGGACCACCTCTCCATACTAATGAGGCATCTCAATAACCTTAGCCTTCAGCCAATGACCTTCCCTTCCTGGATATTCCCACACCCTTCCCCAATATTACATAATCCCTCGTTCACCCAGAATAAAGCCTCTGTGTTCACATCCACCCCCAATAAAGCAATAAAAACAAACTAAGATCATCTCAGAGAGCTTCTTCATTAATGATCACCTCAGGGAAGGTCTTCACCTAAAAGAAGCCATAACACTAAAACTCTTGAAGAAGACCTCTCTCTTCTTCCACTCCTCTGTCAGTAGCTCCAAACCAGACTAAGTTTCTTCCTCTCTTGTAAGTGCTAAAGGGTTTCTCACACTGGATACATACACGGTCTTTTTTCTAGTTATATGTTCTCTGATGTACTATAAGGTCTAATTCACTGGTAAAGGTTTTCTTACTTTCAAGGCATTTATAAGATTTTCTCACTGAGTTTGTTGCTTGGTGTTTAGTGAGTATACACTTCTTACTAAACGTTGTCTTCCCTATCTCAGCCATGAAATCTGACTGAACAGAAACTTGCTCACACACATTCTGCTTACAAGAAGTCAGTCCCATTTGAAGTCTCTTAGATGGAGTAACTTTTTTCAATAGTTTTCCTTCATTTGTATCTTTCCCTTCTCTGATATATTCAAAATCCTGCTGTCAAGTTGGAATCTTGGAATGCTGACCCAACTGCTAAGGACATCCAATGGGTTTCCCTGCTACAAAACAGCCATTATATTGCTCTCCAGCACACAATCAATGAGGATCCAAAGAGAGATGTGTATTCATATATCTATTCAATTTCTCACACTTCACTCCAGAACAGTTTCTATTACATACAACAAAACTTGAAATATTCATGGAGTATAAATAAAATGTGTTTTCTAATCCCTCTGTTCCATCAGTTGCTTTATTGTGGCCATTGGAGGTAACTTGCTACAAATGTCTCTCTTGATTCTTCTGGTTAGTCTCAATTATGGTATCCACACTGCATAAGACTAAAAATACAAACAAACAAACAAAGAAACAAATGAACTTTCCATGAATTATTTTAAGAGTTCCTAATGGGACTCTCATGTTTATGAAAAAAAAAACAATTTCTTGCCTACTAGAAATTAATAACACATACTGTTATTAAAATCATAGTAAGTATTAGCTTATAAACTTTAGTTTACTCCTTTAATTTAACATACTGAAATACATTGATAAGTTTAGTAAAGTATTGCTTCATTTTATTTTTGTGAAGAAGTATTTTGTTAAAATATCTACCAATTGGTAGGTATAGTTTTCCACTCAGAGAATGGTTACATTTTTTTACAAGGTTCGAGTCAAATGTATACTTTAATATATGATAGTGATGAGCTTTTCTTTATGCCATTCTTCTATTCTGGTCTAAAAGGCAATCATTTCTAGGACATCCTCTTTTCAGATTATGAGCAAACTCTGATAGGCTACTTCCTAGCCTGAAGCTTCCATTATGGCCACTAATTTGCATCTTGTATGTTTAGAGTTATTACAAATACAGTCTGTTATTACAACAGACTGGGAGTATTTCAAACCTGAAATTTCTTCCTTTCTACTTCCACCCAAAACATTCCAGTTTGAGGGCTCAATTGAACAACATGTCCTGTTCTTTTCAGAACCAAAATAAATACAAGTAAACTCCTGTTTACCACTCTGGAAAAACATGTATGCTGTACATCTCTAAAATATGTGGCTACTTGTGATAATGATAAGCCCTAACATTTGCCTCCAAAGTGGTGATACATGTACCAGCTTCTAGTAATTCATCAATTCTCAAGGATGTTGGCACATTTCAGAGACTTGACTTCTCTTAGTTTTATAAAAAGTAGCTTCTACAATTCCTCATTATCTTTGTTGCTTTAGAATGAGAAAAGAAAAATTAAACAAGTGCTACATTTAAATTATAACCCTCATCCAAAAAGAAGAAGAAAAGAAGAAGAAGAAGAAGAAGAAGAAGAAGAAGAAGAAGAAGAAGAAGAAGAAGAAGAAGAAGAAGAAGAAGCAGCAGCAGCTTGAGTTCTTCAACTTGAAAACTTGTCTCTTGGGGCTGGAGAGATGGCTCACTAGTTAAGAGCACTGACTGCTTTTCTGAAAGTCCTGAGTGCAAATCCCAGAAACCACATGGTGGCTCACAACCACCTATAATCAGATACAATGCCCTCTTCTAGGCTGTCTGAAGTGTACTTACATATAATAAATAAAAAAAATTGTTAAGATCTGTGTTGTACACTCTTATGATCGATTTTGGAGAAGGTACCATGAGGTGCTGAGAAAAAGGTATATTCTTTTGCTTTAGGATGAAATGTTCTCTATATATCTGTGAAATCTAAGTGGTCCAAAGCTACAATTAGTTTCACTGTGTCCCTGTTTAGTTTCTGCTTTCCTGATCGATCCATTGAGGAGAGGAGAGTGTTGAAGTCACCCACAATTACTGTGTTAGGTGCAATGTGTGCTTTGAGCTTTAGTAAAGATTATTTTATAAATGAGGGTGCCCTTGCATTTGGAACATAGGTGTTCAGGGTTGAGAGTTCTTCTTGATCCAGCATTGTAGGGGAGTACCAGGACAGAGAAAAGGAGGGAGGTGATTGGAGAATAGGTGAAGATAAGAGGGCTTATGGGACATATGGGGAGTGGGGAACAAGGAAAGGGGAAAGCATTTGGAATGTAAACAGAGAATTTAGAGGAAAAAAGCCCAGCACTTGGGAGGCAGGTGAATTTCTGGCTTTCAGGCCAGCCTGGAAACCCTGCCTCAAAAAACCAAAAAAGAAACAAAGAAAAGAAAAGAAAAGAAAAGAAAAGAAAAGAAAAGAAAAGAAAGAAAAAAGAAAAAAGAAAAAAGAAAAAAGGAAAGAAAGACCCATCTCACTTCTCCTTGTAACAAAAAAGCTCTTGATTTCTTTCTCAATTAAAAACACCCCTTCCTATGGGTTCTCCTTATGACTTCTTACACCATAGCTCACAGCCTAAGTTCTAAATCTGTTTCTGTATTATCTCATCAACTTTGTAATTGAAATACTCTATGACCTTAAACACCATCTGTTACTTATTATACTCTGGTTCAACATTACATATACTTGTTTGTGACTCCTCAGTATAAATAAACTTATTTGTCTTTGTTGAAATTAATTCCATGAAGTAAGGACATTACTTTTACATTTTTTTTCTTTCCAAGACAGGGTTTCACTGCATAGCCCTGGCTGTCCTGAAACTCACCCTATAGACCAGGCTGGCCTTGAACTCAGAAATCTACCTGCCTCTGCCTCCCAAGTACTTGGATTAAAGCTGTGTGCCACCACCGCCTGGCTACTTTTACATTTTTATTTATATAAAATATATATAAGAACCTGCACTTGCAATCTGCGTCATTTGAATGTGCTAAAACAAAATCAAGCACATGAAATCTGTCTGAAAACAAAATCCCCATGAGCCTGGAGTGCAAGAGGCAATTGAAACTGTGAAAAAGAAGAAGTACCAGAAAAAAACATCAAATTACAGAAGTCAGAGGTTAGATGGGGGGCTGGGGGAGGGTCTAAACTATTTCATCAAATTGAAATACAGGAACATATGCAAGAGAACTGTCCATGCAGACTACACAACAAACACGTTTGAGCCCTCAGATATGGAACTGGGGGATAAACTGATGATATGGCCAACTTTTGTTATACAAGGTCTCCCATCCACATGGACCAACAACCAACCTGGCAGAGTCTTGTTTGCAGGTTCTTCTGCTGTCCATGGCTCCTCTCCCTCTTCCAATTTGAAGATCAACTCAGGTTTAGGGATGTATTGCCCTGTTAATAGGAAATAATATAGGACTTGGAAACATTTTGCTAATCAGGTTCTTTGAAGAAAGACAAATCCAGGTTTTAAGATCTAGGCAACAAAAATACAAATGTGGACCTTTCACTAGAGAGCAGTGAATAATCATACAGGGGCTAGAACCATAGCCCTCAACCTTACAAGTGCCCATATATTTACTGCAGGGAAGGTGCTTGCTCCTGAGACTTACCCAGTGACAGCAGGCTACTATATGTCTCCAATATCACATTCCTGTATAGCATCTTCTGAGCATTATTGAGATTTTGCCACTCTTCACAGGTGAACTTCACAGTGACATCCTCAAGAGACACCATCTCCTGTAACAGCACATTTCTCCTCCATCTATTTACTCTAGGCTTATAAAAAGGAACCTGAAGACCAGCTTCTCTTAAGGAGTAGAAGGCTCTCATGTGACTTCCAGTGGCAGCGGCGGCAGCGGCGCGGGCAGTGCAGCAGTAGCTGGTCCAGCTGAAGGGCCACCAGCAGTGGACCCAGGGTGACACAGGGACCAGTTAGGCCCTGCGCCCACGACCACTGACCTTCGCTGACCAGCCTGGCGGCAAGCAGCTGCAGTTGTGCTGCGCCTTTCCTGCACGGAGGCCACTTCAGAACTCGGCCTCCTACCAGTCAGGAGAGGTGCATCCATCTTGGTTCCTGACTCTGGGGATCAAACAGACTGAGGTACACAAACATAATCAGAGGCCAACACCGCGGTGGTCTGAGCCCGACGGGCGTTGGCCTGCACCCAGGCCCTGGGCTGGTAGGGGGACCACCGGGGTGCCAACCCAGCCAGGGGGTTTTTTGCCCAGGCCTGCGCGCGCGCCTCCGCCATTTTGCCTGCAGGACGACAGAGAGCTCTGGCGGGCAGACCTGTAACAGGCATAGCCTGAGGCTAACAAAGCGAGGGTCTAGGCCCCAAAAGGCACAGGACTGACCCCAAGGACTGGGCGGCTTGGTGGGCCATCTGTGAGTCAACCCGCCCAGAGGATTGTTAGCACAGCAGACTCTCCTGGCGCTTTCAGGAAGCGCGGGCGTGCACGCCCGCCATCCTAGTAACCTGGCGGACCCAATTAACAGTCATAGCCCTAGGGGAACTTTGCTCGGACCTTGGCCTCCCAGGCTTTTGCCTGGACTCAGGGACTGGGCAGCCAGGCTAACCTTGTGTGCGACAGCCCGGTTGGCAGATCGGCTGCCCAGCGGAGTCAGCAGAACACAGGGGAGATCACAGCAGAATACACCATCTGCACTCCCTGGGGGTGCACACGGGCTCCATCTGGTCCACAGACACAATCTGGGGCAAGGCCTCAGGCAGAAGCCCTCAGCTATACTCCCTCCGCTTCCAGATCCAGATCAGCCTGGGCGGCAGCACCACATCTCCAGGTCCTGCAAGTGGCTAGCTGGGCTTCCGGGAGGCCAGCCGGGAGAAGTCAGTGTGCTCCAGTGAATCCAGCGGGCCCCAGCGGGAGCCTTCGGGTGCCTGCTTTGGGATCTGAACAGCCTGGGCAGCAGCACCCTGTCTACAAGCAGTGCAGGAGATAAGCTGTGCACCAGAGGCCAACTGGGAAGGGGCAGCTTGCACTGGTGAGTCCAGCACTGACAAGACAAACTAACACCAGTGAGAACTAGATGGCAAAAGGCAAACGCAGGAACGTCACTAACAGAAATCAAGGCAATATGGCAACATCTGAACCCAATTCTCCTCTACCAACATGTCCTGGATACCCCATCACACCAGTAAAACAAGATTTGGATTTAAAATCACTGGTCATGATGCTGGTACAGGAACACATGAAGGACATACTTAAAGAAATTCAGGAGAAAATAGATCAAAAGTTAGAAGCCCTTGCAAGGGAAACACAAAAATCATTGAAAGAAATCCAGGAGAATACAAAAGCCAACAAGGAGGAAATGCAAAAAACACTTAAAGAAATACAGGAGAACTTTGGTCAACAGGCTGAGGTCATGAAAGACGAAACACAAAAATCTCTTAAAGAAATACAGGAGAACTTTGGTCAAAAGGCTGAGGTCATGAAAGAAAAAACACAAAAATCTCTTAAAGAATTACAGGAAAGCACAAACAAGCAAGTGAAGGAGCTAAGCAAAGCCATCCAGGATCTAAAATCAGAAGTAGAAACAACTAAGAAAACTCAAAGGGAGACAACTTTGGAGATAGAAAGCCTTGGGAAGAAATCGGGGGACAGAGATGCAAACATCAACAACAGAATACAAGAGATAGAAGAAAGAATCTCAGATGCTGAAGATTCCATAGAAACCATGGACTCAACAGTTAAAGAAAATGCAAAATGCAAAAAGCTTGTAACCCAAAATATCCAGGAAATCCAGGACACAATGAGAAGACCAAACCTAAGGATTATAGGCATAGATGAGAGTGAAGATTTACAACTTAAAGGGCCAGCAAATATCTTCAATAAAATTATGGAAGAAAACTTCCCTAACCTAAAGAGAGAGATGCCCATGAATATACAAGAAGCCTACAGAACTCCAAACAGACTGGACCAGAACAGAAATACTTCCCGTCACATAATAATCAAAACACCAAATATTCTAAACAAAGAAAGAATACTAAAGGCAGTAAGAGAAAAAGGCCAAGTAACATATAAAGGAAGACCTATCAGAATCACAGCAGACTTTTCACCTGAGACTATGAAGGCTAGAAGGTCCTGGGCAGATCTCATGCAGACTCTAAGAGAACACAAATGCCAGCCAAAACTACTATATCCAGCAAAACTCTCAATCACCATAGATGGAGAAACTAAGTTATTTCATGACAAAACCAAGTTTACCCAATATCTATCCACAAACCCGGCCCTAAAAAGGATAATAGGAGGACAACACCAATGCAAGGAGGGAAACTTCACCCTGGAAAAAGCAAGATAGTAACCTTTCATCAAACCCAAAAGAAGATAAGCATTCAAATTTAAAAAATAACGTCAAAAATGATAGGAAGTAACAATCACTATTCCTTAATATCTCTTAACATCAATGGACTTAATGCCCCAATAAAAAGACACAGACTAACTGACTGGATACGTAAACAGGACCCTACATTTTGCTGCTTACAGGAAACACACCTCAGGGTCAAAGACAAACACTACCTTAGAGTAAAAGGCTGGAAGACAATTTTACAAGCAAATGGTCTCAGGAAACAAGCTGGAGTAGCCATTCTAATATCAGATAAAATTGACTTTCAACCCAAAGTCATCAAAAGGGACCCTGAGGGACACTTCTTGCTGGTCAAAGGAAAAATACAAAAAGAAGAACTGTCAGTCCTGAATATCTATGCTCCAAATGCAAGGGCACCCTCTTTCGTAAAAGAAACTTTATTAAAACTAAAAGCACCCATTGCACCTAACACAATAATTGTGGGTGACTTCAACACGCACTTTCCTCAATGGACCGATCAGGAAAACAGAAACTAAACAGGGACACAATGAAACTAATTGAAGCTTTGGACCAATTAGATTTAACAGATATATATAGAACATTCTATCCTAAAACAAAAGAATATACCTTTTTCTCAGCACCTCATGGTACCTTCTCCAAAATTGACCATATAATTGGTCACAAGACAGACCTCAACAAATATAAGAAGATAGAACTAATCCCATGCCTCCTATCTGATCACTATGGAGTAAAAGTGATCTTCAATAGCAACAGAAACAACAGAAAACCCACATACACATGGAAACTGAACAATACTCTACTCAATGATACCTTGGTCAAGGAAGAAATAAAGAAATTAAAGACTTTTTAGAACATAATGAAAATGAAAACACAACATACCCAAATCTATGGGACACAATGAAAGCAGTGCTAAGAGGAAAACTCATAGCCCTGAGTGCCTCCAAAAAGAAAATGGAGAGAGCATACATTACCAGCTTAATGACACACCTGAAAGCCCTAGAACAAAAAGAAGCTATTTCGCCCAGGAGGAGTAGAAGGCAGAAAATCATCAAAGTCAGGGACGAAATCAATCAGTAGAAACAAAGAGAACCATACAAAAAATCAACAAAACCAGGAGCTGGTTCTTTGAGAAAATCAACAAGATAGATAAACCCTTAGCCAGACTGACCAAAGGGCACAGAGAAAGTATCCAAATTAACAAACTTAGAAATGAAAAGGGAGATATAACAACGGAAACTGAGGAAATCCAAAGAATCATCAGATCCTCCTACAAGAGCCTGTACTCAACACAACTGGAGAATCTGGAGGAAATGGACAATTTCCTTGACAGATACCAAATACCAAAATTAAATCAGGACCAACTAGACCATCTAAACAGTCCCATAATGCCTAAAGAAATAGAAGGAGTCATAGAAAGTCTTCCAACCAAAAAAAGCACAGAACAGTTCAGAGTTCTACCAGATCTTCAAAGAAGAGTTGACACCAATACTCTTCAAACTATTCCACAAAATAGAAACAGAAGGAACACTACCCAATTCCTTCTACGAAGCCATAATTACGCTGATACCAAAGCCACAAAAGGATCCAACAAGGAAAGAGAACTTCAGACCAATTTCCCTTATGAACATCGATGCAAAAATACTCAATAAAATTCTTGCCAACCGAATCCAAGAACACATCAAAACGATCATCCACCATGATCAAGTAGGCTTTATCCCAGGAATGCAGGGTTGGTTCAATATACGGAAATCCATCAGTACAATCCACTACATAAACAAACTCAAAGAACAAAACCACATGGTCATTTCATTGGATGCTGAAAAAGCATTTGACAAAATTCAGCATCCCTTCATGCTTAAAGTCTTGGAGAGAACAGGAATTGAAGGCCCATACCTAAACATAGTAAAAGCAATATACAGCAAACCGGTAGCCAGCATCAAACTAAATGGAGAGAAACTTGAAGCAATCCCACTGAAATCAGGGACCAGACAAGGCTGCCCCCTTTCTCCTTATCTTTTCAATATTGTACTTGAGGTACTAGCTCGGGCAATTCGACAACATAAGGAGGTCAAAGGGATACAAATTGGAAAGGAAGACGTCAAACTATCATTATTTGCAGACGACATGATCGTCTACCTAAGTGACCCAAAGAACTCCACTAGAGAGCTCCTACAGCTGATAAACAACTTCAGCAAAGTGGCAGTTTATAAAATCAACTCCAGCAAATCAGTGGCCTTCCTATACTCAAAGGATAAGCAGGCTGAGAAAGAAATTAGGGAAATGACCCCCTTCACAATAGCCACAAAGAGTATAAAGTATCTTGGGGTGACTCTTACCAAACATGTGAAAGATCTGTATGACAAGAACTTCAAGACTCTGAAGAAGGAAATGGAAGAAGACCTCAAAAAATGGGAAAACCTCCCATGCCCATGGATTGGTAGAATCAATATAGTTAAAATGGCCATTTTGCCTAAAGCACTATACAGATTCAATGCAATACCCATCAAAATCCCAACTCAATTCTTCACAGAGTTAGAAAGAGCAATTATCAAATTCATCTGGAACAACAAAAAACCCAGGATAGCTAAAACTATTCTCAGCAACAAAAGAAAATCTGGGGGAATCAGTATCCCTGACCTCAAGCAATACTACAGAGCAATAGTGTTAAAAACTGCATGGTATTGGTACAGTGACAGGCAGGAGGATCAATGGAACAGGATTGAAGATCCAGAAATGAACCCACACACCTATGGCCACTTGATCCTCGACAAAGAGGCTGAAAACATCCAATGGAAAAAAGATAGCCTTTTCAACAAATGGTGCTGGTTCAACTGGAGGTCAGCATGCAGAAGAATGAGAATTGATCCATCCTTGTCTCCTTGTACTAAGCTCAAATCCAAATGGATCAAGGACCTCCACATAAAGCCAGACACTCTGAAGCTAATAGAAAGGAAACTGGGGAAGACCCTTGAGGACATCGGTACAGGGAGAAAGTTTCTGAACAGAACACCAATAGCGTATGCTCTAAGAGCAAGAATTGACAAATGGGACCTCATAAGGTTACAGAGTTTCTGTAAGGCAAAGGACACCATCAAGAGGACAGATCGGCAACCAACAAATTGGGAAAAGATCTTCACCAATCCTACATCAGATAGAGGGCTAATATCCAATATATATAAAGAACTCAAGAAGATAGATTCCAGAAAACCAAACAACCCTATTAAAAAATGGGGTACAGAGTTAAACAAAGAATTCTCACCTGAAAAACTTCGGATGGCAGAGAAGCATCTTAAAAAATGCTCAACTTCATTAGTCATTAGGGAAATGCAAATCAAAACAACCCTAAGATTTCATCTTACACCAGTCAGAATGGCTAAGATTAAAAATTCAGGAGACAGCAGATGTTGGAGAGGATGTGGAGAAAGAGGAACACTCCTCCACTGCTGGTGGGGTTGCAAATTGGTACAACCACTCTGGAAAGCAGTCTGGCGGTTCCTCCGAAAACTGGGCACCTCACTTCCAGAAGATCCTGCTATACCACTCCTGGGCATATACCCAGAGGATTCCCCACCATGTAATAAGGATACATGCTCTACTATGTTCATAGCAGCCCTATTTATAATTGCCAGATGCTGGAAAGAACCCAGGTATCCCTCAACAGAAGAGTGGATGCAAAAAATGTGGTATATCTACACAATGGAGTACTATTCAGCCATTAGAAACAATGAATTCATGAAATTCTTAGGCAAATGGATGGAGCTAGAGAACATCATACTAAGTGAGGTAACCCAGACTCAAAAGGTGAATCATGGTATGCACTGACTAATAAGTGGTTACTAACCTAGAAAACTGGAATACCCAAAACATTATCCACACATCAAATGAGATACAAGAAGAAAGGAGGAGTGGCCCCTGGTTCTGGAAAGACTCAGTGAAACAGTATTCGGCAAAACCAGAACGGGGAAGTGGGAAGGGGTGGGAGGGAGGAGAGGGGAAGAGAAGGGGGCTACGGGACTTTCGGGGAGTGGGGGGGCTAGAAAAGGGGAAATCATTTGAAATGTAAATAAATTATATCGAATAAAAAAATAAAAAAAAATAAAAAAATAAAAAAAAAGAATAAAATGATCCTAATGAAAAAAAAAAGAAGGCTCTCATGTGTATTTTACATTATAATATACCTTGTTTATGTAGTATAAAAAGTAAACAAAAAATCCTGATGCAATTAATTAATTAATGTGCAACCTGATAATATTAAAATTAAAACCTTCACTGTTGGTGTAAGAGAACCCAGACTACTCAGGTAACCAGGCCTTAATCAGATAGGACTGCATGTCAACATAATCATACCTTGCCTCGCTCTACCTCCTAGGAGTTGGAGGCAGCCTGACTAATGTCATGTTGTATGGGTTGTGCAATAATAATTACCATTCTCTTGTGTATATGAATTATCTTTAATATAAATAACATCTGTGAATTAATCCAGTGTCTGTATGATTTTACTTTATACTATTTCTCAATAATAACACAGAAAATTCAGTGTTTCTTTAAATCTGCACCTTAATAGCTCAGGACCCAGTATTCTCTATTCTGTCCAGCCATTGGGTGATAATCATTTATTGTTGGGCAGAGAATAAATGGTAAGAATTTTTTACAGAAACTTGACACAGGACATTCTTAGTATAAGCTTTTTTGTGCTGTGTCATGATTGAAACAAGATATGAGGGCAGAGAAATCTGCACTGGAATTACACAAGGGTAAACTTTACACAGTGTACAGAAACATCATGTCTACATTTCCCCCTTTGTCTAATAAAAGGCTCTTTTGTTATAATAAACAACACACAGCAGGAACAATTATGAAACAATTATAAAAATATTAGGTAAGAGTTACATTGAAAAGATCTCATCTATTTGCATTTGGAAACTCATAATGTATATTATTTCATACCTTACAATGTAATAAAGACTTAAATAGCCCAAAAAAATTATCAGCTGAGGCTGGAAAAGAGAAGAAACTATAGAATACACATCTAGATCATTACCCACAGATCACCTGCATCCTGGCTATCTTCCCTTCTACTTATTCTCCCACGGGAATTCTTACACAGAGGAAAGATTTTAATATTAGAATAGATATTTTTAGTACACAAACAGAGTAAAAAAATTAAGAACCTATACAGAAAAGGTTTCTGAATTGATTCTAAAGGGAAAATTGTAACTTTGTCAACTCTCTGAAATGGATTCACCAGAATTGTGTCACCTTTACCAATGCTGAGATTGCCTCACTATGGGCAGAAGATGAACTTTGGCAGAGGGCCCCCAGTGATTTTTAGAAGAAATTAACAACAAATACCCAAAAAGCAAGTGACTTCAATTTGTAAAAAGAACTAATTGGATTTTGCCTTGTATAATAAAAAGAATTCTAATTTCTGGAGCACTTACATTTTACACTGATGGAAATAATTCGGGAAAGACAGGATATAAGTCAGAAGATATAAGTAAGGTGGTAAAAAATCCTTAGGAATCAGGACAAAATCAGAATCATGTGAAATACTTATGGAATAATAAGATTTTCAAAAATCTCATAATATAGTAACTAACTCTAAATGTGCAGAAAGTGTTGTTTTCCATATAGAAACTGCTGAACTTATTCAGGGTGATTCCAAATGGATTTCTCTGTTTATTCGACAAGTGGGCTGATTCTGCCACTATGTGTTTATTAGAAATAATGGCACATGGAGAAAGAGGAACAGTCCCCCACTGCTGGTAGGATTGCAAGCTAGAACAACCACTCTGGAAATCAGTCTGGCGGTTCCTCAGAAAACTTGGCATGACACTTCTGGAGGACCCTGTTATACTACTCCTGGCCATATACCCAGAGGATTCCCTGGCATACAATAAGGACACATGTTCCACTATGTTCATAGCAGCCTTATTTATAATAGCAGAAAGATGGAAAGAACCCAGATGCCCCTCAATGGAGGAATGAATACAGAAAATGTGGTATATTTGCACAATGGAATACTACTCAGCAATTAAAAACAATGAGTTCATGAAATTCATTAGGCAAATGGTTGGAACTGGAAAATATCATCCAACGTGAGGTAACCCATTCACAAAAGAACACACATGGAATGCAGTCACTGAGAAGTAGATATTAGCCCAAAAGCTCTGAATACCCAAGATGCAATTCACATATCAAATCATTTTCAAGAAGAAGGAAGGAGAAGGACCTGGTCCTGGAAAGGCTTGATGCAGCAATATAGAGAATTACCAGGACAGAGAACTGGGAAGGGGTTGTTTGGGAAATGGGCAGAGGGAAGAGGGCTTATCTGAATTATGGGGAGGGGGGAACCAGGAAAGGGGAAATCATTTGGAATACAGGTAAACAAAGAATATACAAAATAAAAAAATAAAAATAAATAAAAAAATGAAGAGGTGATGGCAATTATGGGTATACCTATACAAATTAAAACTAACAATGCTCCAGCGTATACCACTAGTAAAATTTTTAAAAATTTACATATCAATACATAAAGCATATTACAGGTATACCAACAATTCTTCAGAACAAATAGTCATTGAAAGGTCCAACTGTACTTTAAAAGAAATGCTTAGTAAACAGACAGGACTATCAAAGAACCCAAAGATAGATTATAAAATGCTTTACTAACTTAAAATTACTTAAATGCTAATAAGCAAAAACAATGGCCACTGAAGACACTGGATTATATTAAAAAACTGAATTATATCAGCCTGTTTATTTCAAAGATATATTAACCTCAAAATAGAGAGCATGAAATGTGTTACTCTGGGAAGAAACTTTGCATATGTTCATACAGGAGAAGAAAAATTACAGATTCCATTCAACCTGATAAAAAAAAATCAGATTTGATAAAGGAAGACCCCATGAAGATCTTGACTACAGATAGGAAAAAGGAAATCAAAAAATCCAAAAAGAATCAGTAACATTATTTCCTCATCCCTCTCCATGGATCAGCCCGGACACTGGCAAGACATAAAAATGTCTCTAACAAGAACTTCAGCTAGACAGAGCCAATGGATCTTATTGGCGACAGAGTCTTCAAGATTCATCATTCCATCCTTTTATATGGCATGAATGAAGTTTTAAATTGCAGTTTGGTTATATGATCAAACTAGCTCATAAACAATGACAGTTGTCTTTCACCTGCTCAAACAAGAAGCAAAAATCATCTTTAACTAGTCTTTGTGTGCTGCACATTCCAAACATTATATTAATATAGAAATATATATTACCTCTAAAAGCTTTACAGTCGCAGAAAAAAAAAAATACAACCACGAATACAGTCCTGGCAAGATTCACCCTCAAGGATGCTGAGATGCTGAGACTTGCTATTCCACTTCCCTGCCTGATCCTACCTCAACTACATACCAAAATAAATGCTATATGTAAAAATCACCTGGAAGCAATTATAAGCGAACTTCACCCCATTCCCAAGAAGTGGGGTAAAGGAATTTTCATCATTCAATAGATGTCAGATGTTTGTTGTCTTTTAAAGGGGGATGGTTATAAATAATTATGGTCTTGTACAGGGAGGAGATAAAATAGGATGGTTAGATTCAGGGATTTATTTTTCCTTTCCTTTTCACTTTCTTTCTTTCTCAGATAAGGGAAAGGATGTTGAAAAGGGTGGGGGAAAGAAAAGTATTGTAAGAAGTTAGATATAGCCAGGCAGTTGTGCCATATGCCTTTAATCCTAGCACTTGGGATGCAGAAGCAGTCGGATTTCTGAGTTCTCGGCCAGCCTGGTCTACAGAGTGAGTTCCAAGACAGCCAGGGCTCTACAAAAAAAAAAACGGTCTCAAAAAAAAAAAAAAAAACAAAGAAGAAGAAGAAAAAGGAAAGAAGTAGAAGAAGAAGAAAAAGAAGAAGGAGGAGGAGGAGGAGGCGGGGGAGGAGGAAGAGGAGGAGGAGGAGGAGGAGGAGGAGGAGGAGGAGGAGGAGGAAGAAGAAGAATAAGAAGAAGAAGAAGAAGAAGAAGAAGAAGAAGAAGAAGAAGAAGAAGAAGAAGAAGAAGAAGAGGAGGAGGAGGAAAAAGAAGAACAAGAAGAAGAAGAAGAACAAGAAGAAGAAGAAGAAGAAGAAGAAGAAGAAGAAGAAGAAGAAGAAGAAGAAGAAGAAGAAGAAGAAGAAGAAGAAGAAGAAGAAGAAGAAGAACAAGAACAAGAACAAGAAGAACAAGAAGAACAAGAAGAACAAGAAGAACAAGAAGAAGAAGAAGAAGAACAAGAAGAAGAAGAAGAAGAAGAAGAAGAAGAAGAAGAAGAAGAAGAAGAAGAAGAAGAAGAAGAAGAAGAAGTACAAGAACAAGCACAAGCACAAGAACAAGAAGAACGAGAACAAGAAGAACGAGAACAAGAAGAACAAGAAGAAGAAGAAGAAGAAGAAGAAGAACAAGAACAAGAAGAACAAGAACAAGAAGAACAAGAAGAAGAACAAGAAGAAGAACAAGAAGAAGAAGAAGAAGAAGAAGAAGAAAAAGAAGAAGAAGAAGAAGAAGAAGAAGAAGAAGAAGAAGAAGAACAAGAAGAAGAAGAACAAGAAGAAGAAGAACAAGAAGAAGAAGAACAAGAAGAAGAAGAACAAGAAGAAGAAGAACAAGAAGAAGAAGAACAAGAAGAAGAAGAACAAGAAGAAGAAGAACAAGAAGAAGAAGAAGAAGAAGAAGAAGAAGAAGAAGAAGAAGAAGAAGAAGAAGAAGAAGAAGAAGAAGAAGAAGAAGAAGAAGAAGAACAGGAACAAGAAGAAGAAGAACAAGAAGAACAAGAAGAAGAAGAACAAGAAGAACAAGAAGAAGAAGAACAAGAAGAAGAACAAGAAGAAGAAGAAGAAGAAGAAGAAGAAGAAGAAGAAGAAGAAGAAGAAGAAGAAGAAGAAGAAGAAGAAGAAGAAGTAGTACAAGAACAAGCACAAGCACAAGAACAAGAAGAACGAGAACAAGAAGAACAAGAAGAACAAGAAGAATAACAAGAACAAGAAGAACAAGAAGAACAAGAACAAGAAGAACAAGAACAAGAAGAACAACAAGAAGAACAAGAAGAACAAGAAGAAGAAGAAGAAGAAGAACAAGAACAAGAACAAGAACAAGAACAAGAACAAGAACAAGAACAAGAACAAGAGCAAGAACAAGAATTTAGATATATAGGGGTAGATTTTTGAATCTACTCTTAAAACAAAAAAAATTATAGTCATAATTAAGCTTATACAGGATTTTCTATATCGATACAAAAATAAGGTTATTTTTGATACATTGGCATAGGTTATTTTTATTGATATAAATTTAAGGTTACTTTGATACCCACAATGTGTATATGTTCCTGGTGTTTATTTGAGGTATTGTACTTATATAATTCTTAAAGATGCAATGTAAAGTTCTAGACCTTTTGAAAGGACTGCTATTACAAACTGTTAGGGATGATAAAAACTGCAAGTTACAAACTTTGAGGGATGGTTATGATAGTCATACTCATGGTCACATTAAATACTAATCTAGTTAATTACAATAAGATGTTCTCAAGGTTACTCAGATAGTAAATAGCTAAGAATAAACAATGTTTGACAATTCAGATATACTATAAGTGGATAGCTGTTCTTCAAAAACCTCAGAGTTACACAAAATATGGCATATAAAATTATTTCATTATTAAAAGATCTCTTGACTATAAGACAGGTCTGCCCCTGAAAGGTCCCCATTTGACGTCACATATGATGATGAGCATTCACAACCTCCATTTGGAGGTGACTCAATTGTGTCAAGCTACCCACCGGGCAAAGAAAATGCCCACAGTTCAACTACAGGCAAATGCTGTCCAGAAAGGACAAAGGGACACAGGAAAGCCAACTGTCAAGCCTACCAAGGCCAAGTAAGCCAAGTCCTTCATAATTCCTGCTTCACATAAGTCTATCAGATACACTGGGCCAAAAGGCTGAAGATGGATGCTCCAAAGCTATAGAGACAATATTGGGGAATGTCCAGATATCCAGCTGTGTCTGTCATTTCTATAATTTTGGGGAAGCTATGTCCCTGCCCTTCCTGTATACTCATGTAAATTTTTATTCCTTCTCATGTCTCTGATGGGGTTGAAAAATACAGAGTCTCACAATTAAGCTTGAGTTATTTAGGATTTAAGAAGATGCTATAGATCTAAAAGGATGTTTTAGGTTGGTAATGCAAATTAGGATAAAATTTGAGTTACGCACAAAATTTTGAATACACCAATATAAGATAGATAATAGAAATTTTTTCCTTAATTGCCAAATGCTGTGGATTGAACATTATGAATGTAAATCCTACCAGTTTCCATAATTGCCTCATAATTGTTATAATTGTATTCAGTTTATATTTTAAGGGAAAAGATCCTCATTTTGGATTAAAAGGGGGAATTGTAGAGAGAATATCGTGTGTATTGTATGGATGTATCACCTGTCAATTAAAAAGCGTATGGTCTATGGCATAGAAAGACAATAGGAAGTTGGACACCTAGAAGGCAGAAGGAATTCTGGGATAGAGACAGATGATAAGATTGGCTTGGGAAGATGAGAGGAAATGGGTGCATGGTACCCATGCACAGGTAACCAGCCAGGTGGAAGAAAGTATGTTTCAAACTTGGGTTATCTAAGTTATGGACTAGTCAGAGTTGACCCTAGCCATATGGACTAGGTATTATGAGTCTGATTCTTATTTCTGGAAGCATAGGGCTGGGAAGAAGAACCCAGATAAAACTTCTACACTCTTTCCTTTAAAAAAGTGACCCTTGTCATTAAGTCATATATGCTCCTCTCTTGTACCTCACTTATGCAAAATAGGTCTCATGTTAACCACACCTGCTTCCTACAAGAATTCCCCTTCCCTCAGAAGTCTTTGAAAGAATAACCTTTGCTTAATCTGGCACAGTGCAACTATCTTTCAAAATGCTTCCTCAACCATACAAACAACCACACACCAGAGTAATAGTCCTATACATTGCAGAGAGAATCTCTCGTGTACTGCATGGAAGCATCACCTGTCAATAAAAAGAAAAAATCTGCCTGGCCAATGAGCTGAGGCAGAAAATTAGTGAGAGTTCTAATAGGGAGAGGGGACTCTGAGATAGAATCTGGCAGGGAAGAGATTTGACCCAGCCTCTGAGGAGACAGACAGATAACACTGAGAAGAGGTAACCAGCCATGTAGCACTCACAGAATAAATGGGTTAAGTTTCTGGCTGGTTTTGTGTGTCAACTGACACAGGCTGGAGTTACCACAGAGAAAGGAGCTTCAGTTGGGGAAGTGCCTCCATGAGACCCAGCTGGGGGGCATTTTCTCAATAAGTGATCAAGGTGGAGGGCCCCTTGTGGGTGTTGCTATCCCTGGGCTAGTAGTCTTGGGTTTTATAAGAGAGCAGACTGAGCGAGCCAGGGGAAGCAAGCCAGTAAGGGACAACCCTCTGTGGCCTCTGCTCCAGCTCCTGCTTCCTGACCTGCTTGAGATCCAGTCCTGACTTCCTTTAGTGATGAACAGCAGTGTGGAAGAGTAAGCTCAATAAACTCTTTCCTCCCCAACTTGTTTCTTGGTCATGATGTTTGTGCAGGAATAGAAACCCTGAGTAAGACATTAAGTTACAAGCTAACTGGAAAATATGCCCAAGCTTATGACCGAGGCCTTGTTTATTCAAATATAATTAAGATTCAGAGTCATTATTTCTGGAACTGGACAAGAATGGAAAAGCCCATGGTTACAAATGGCATCCAATGTCAGGCACAGAATTCAAGTTTAGACAAAAGATCCACGTATTAGAAAAAGGCCCAAGTGGAAAGGCAGGAAACAAGCACTTTCCAGAGCTGGATGCAGTTTCCTAGCCAGGGAGGAGGATAAATCCTCTTAAGAGAGAGCAAGCAGAGGCCTGTCAGCAGAGGACATCAAGGGGGAAGCCAGAACTTCAGGCATGCCCCCATAAGCATCCAGAGCTAGGGCCAAATGGCTCAATGGCTAAGGTCAAAAACTCAGGAGACAGCAGGTGTTGGCGAGGATGTGGAGAAAGAGTAACACTCCTCCACTGCTGGTGGGATTGTAAGATGGTACAACCACTTTGGAAATCAGTCTGGCAGTTCCTCTGAAAACTGGGCATGACACTTCCTGAGGACCCTGCTATACCACTCCTGGGCATATACCCAGAGGATTCTTCAGCATGTGATAAGGACACATGTTCATAGCAGCCCTATTTGTAGTAGCCAGAAGCTGGAAAGAACCCAGGTGTCCCTTAACGGAGGAATGGATACAAAAAATTTGGTATATTTACACAATGGAGTACTATTCAGCCATTAGAAACAATGAATTCATGAAATTCTTAGACAAATGGATGGAGCTGGAGAACATCATACTAAGTGAGGTAACCCAGTCTCAAAAGATCATGGTATTCACTCACTGATAAGTGGATATTAGCCTAGAAACTTGAATACCCAAGACATAATCCACATATTAGATGAGGTACAAAAAGAATGGAGGAGTGGTCCCTGGTTCTGGAAAGATTCAGTGCAACAGTATAGGGGAATTCCAGAACAGGGAAGTGGGAAGGGGTAGATGGAGGAACAGGGGGAGGGAAGAAGGCTTATGGGACTCCTGGGGAGTGGGGACACAGAAAAGGGGAAACCATTTGAGATGTAAATAAAAATATATCAATGAAGAAAAAAAAGAAAAAAGAAAGAAAAAGCTGGGACCTGCAGTTATGAGGCTCAACTCTCAAAAAAGACAAACAGTGACTCAGTCCGAACCTGCAAAGCCAGCCTAGGAGACCAAGCCAGTGGAACGGAGCTAGCTGACAGAGACATGTGCTGGCCTGAGGAGCCTGCAGACACAGAGAAAGCAAAAACAACATTTTCCCAGAGCTGCAGTGGACCTGAAAAGCCCAAGCTTCTGAAGTGTAAGGCATTAAGTTTGAAAACTATAAAAGAGAAAAGTATATAAAAAAATATATAGGTGAATGAACCTGTATTGTTATCATTATATCATTAAATTGAAAGAACTTGGCCTAGAGAGATGGCTCAGCACTCAAGACCACTGCCTGCTCTTCCCCAGGTCCTGAGTGCAATTCCCAGAATCCACACAGTAGCTCACAACCATCTATAAAAGGAACTAATGCTGTCTGTCTTCTGGCATGCAGACAGAGCACTCCTATATTTTAAATCATTAAATATTTCTTAAATTGCAGGAACTTATTGTGTAGCGAATGATTCTATATTTACATATCTAGACTAATTTCAACAGGAAATGTTATGTATGTTGGTATTCCTTACAAATTAAAAGCATGTACTATGACATTTCATTATGTCTTTGATGCATACAAACAACTGCTCTATGTTTATTTGTAAGATATACTGATTCCAAAATCATAGTGCAATGTAATGAAGTCAAATCACAAGAAGTATGTAAACTGACGGGATTTGGATTTCAACAGCCATCCCCTAGAAAAAACTAAAAAGGTTTGTAGAAGACATAAAAGAGACTAAGAGAAACAGGGGTGTTTCCAGACATTACAGAAAGGAAAAAACACACAGCATACAAAAACTGGAAAATACTTGTGAAATTCATATTCCACGGGTAGACATTCTCCACTGTGGAATAAGGTTAAACAACTTACGCATAAGATGATTTTGCTTGGATCTTTGCAGAGAAGAAAAACAAAAACAAACTGAATACAACAAAAGAATAAGAAAAAGATAAGATTCAAAGAATAAATCAATGAAATTCAAATTTAAAAGTTAGTAATACAGAGTACACACACACACACACACACTCACATTCTCACAACCCACATACTCTGCTCAGCAGTTAAGGGTCAGAACAATTCTGTTCCTGAGTTCTATTCCCAGGCAGAAATCAAAGGAATTGGGACATAGGCTACAAAGGAAGGAATAAGGTAGATCTTAACAACAAATTCTTGTTCTTATTAAAGATGAAACAGAATAATCATCAAAGCAAACCATTATGTTGACCATCCACCCAAAATAAAACCCAGTATATACTCATAGGTCTATAAATAAGAAATGAATATCAAAACAAGAGTTAAGGATTGACTCAATATTCAAAAATTAAATATTATGCTTTGAAATAAGCTTTGAGCTAAGACAGTATTCATGAACAACACTGACACGAGCTTGAGACAAACACTGAACAATGACTTCTGGGAGTGGGCCAGAATTCCTCCATCGTTGGTGGACACTGGGCTTAAACCTTGCCCTTAGCACATGGTTTGGTCACTGAGCAAACATGGCAAAGTTACCATCTGGGAAACTCACAGACAAGGCTTCCAGAAGTCACACAGCATCATCAGGAAGCCAGGCACACAGGCTGGCGCGATGGCTCAGTAGTTAAGAGCACTGACTGCTCTTCTGAAGGTCCTGAGGTCAAATCCCAGCAACCACATGATGGCTCACAACCATCTGAAATGAGAACTGGCACCCTGTATAAAGACAGCTACAGTGTACTTACATATAATAAAAAATAAATCTTAAAAAAAAAAGGAAGCCAAGCACTAGGAAGGAAATCCAACTATCATGAGACAACTTTGTTAAAGCACATGGAAAAGCCCTAAGAAAGAACCCTTTTTCTTGGGCCCATGGAACCTCCTATCATAGACCACTGCAGCAACCTTGAGCTCTTGGATATCACCCTGCTCTGCTTTCAATGACCTACTCCAACCACTAGATCACTGTAGAGAAGCCAGCCAGCAAAGAATCCCTAACACAGATCCAAAGGTCATAAACTATGTTAAGGATGGCTCTGATCCAAGGTTTTAATATGAATGATCCTCTGCAGAGTCGAGACTGAGATGCTTGGTTCCAAGCTGGTGACACTATTTTTAGAAGTGAGGAAAACTTCAGCAATTCTCACCCAGTTAGAGGAAATAGATCACTGGACCATATCCTTGTGCATTATATTCTCTAGCCCTTTCTGAATCTTTCTCTCTGCTTGCTTTCTACAATCAGAAGTTAAAATTCAGAAAGGATGCTAAAATTTCAAGTATCAATTAGGGAAAATAAATAAATGGGTAGGATTTGCTGAGCAGGAAATATAATTGCTTCCCTGCAAGGATTCAACAGAGTGTTTAGTAAAAGGACACAAGCTACAAAAGATGTTCTCCTTACTGAGGGAAGTGGGATTGACCTAGTTAGACTCCATGAAACAAGGCAACTGATGTGGGAGACTGCTGGGTAATGGATTTTGGTGAACTCTAAGTATGTACTTTTTAAAGAACTTACTCCGGCACCCGTTCCTGTACTAAACACCACAATTAGAAAAAAAGAAAGATCAGGAAGGAGGAGGGGGGTAGAAAGGGGACAGTGCAGGGTGTAGTAGGTAATAGGGTATGCCTAATACACAGAGGACAGTGCAGGGTGTGGTTCAGTAACAGAGAAACGCTTTATGCTCGTGAGACCCTTGGCTGGAGTCCCAACAAGCACGAACACACAGAGGAAATGGAACGGAGGCCTCTGAGTATTAGGCTGACATAAGTGAAAGAAGATGGCCAAGTGCAAACTTAGGCATTTGCTAGAGAAAGGGAATATCAACTAAGAGACTTGCAAGAGCCAGAAAGCAGAACGAAGATACATGGAGCATGGACCTGGACTAGACTTTTAACAAAGACCTGGCACAGGTGCCTAATGGGAATAAATGCCCAAATCAGTGTGCACAGGGCACCCCGCATCCCAGCACCTTGCCTTCTACAAATGTCCACCATGTATGCCCTTGCCAGCCTCTTCACTATGCACTATGCACTGGATGTGTATGGAGGGCAGGAGTAACAGGTACTTAGAACCAAGTTAATCATGATTTCATCCAGTTCCTTAAGGGGCAAAGCCCCATGGTGGAAATGATGATTGCCAAAGAAATTTGAAATATGGGAGAAATTAATAATTTGTAGCAGTAAGGAAAACTATAGTTTATTAAATATTGCTATATTACTATTAACGGGAATTAAAATATACTTCTTTCTGTAAATTTAGGCATTTCTGACTGATGGTCAGACCATGAATACAAAGAAAACAACAACATATCATAAAGTAGGGAATAAATAACTCATCACATAGTCATTCATGATGCTTGTAAGTTCCTGGGTTTGCTTTTACCCTTGGAAACACGAAGAGGATACTGGGATACACGTGAGAGAAGAAACGGATAGAGTCCTGAGAGTGAGAGGATATTCATGGCTTGGTCTGAGATTCTCACTCAAAACACAGTCCAATTAGCTGAAAAAGAAAAGAAGAAGGAGGAGGAGGAAGAAGGAGGAGGGAGGAGGAGGAGGAGAAGAAGAAGGAGAAGGAGGAGGAGGAAGAGGAGGAGGAGGAGGAGGAGGAGGAAGAAGAGGAGGAGGAGAAGGAGAAGGAAAAGGAGGAGGAGGAGGAGGAGAAGGAGGAGGAGGAGGAGGAGGAGGAAGAGGAGGAGGAGGAGGAGGAGGAGGAGGAGGAGGAGGAGAAGGAGAAGGAGAAGGAGAAGGAGAAGGAGAAGGAGAAGGAGAAGGAGAAGGAGAAGGAGAAGAAGAAGAAGAAGAAGAAGAGGAGGAGGAGGAGGAGGAGGAGGAGGAGGAGGAGGAGGAGGAGGAGGAAATAAAACATAAGAAAACAGTCCCTGGGGGGCTAGAGAAATAGCTCAAAGATAAAGAGCATGGCTGCTCTTCCAAAGGACACATGTTCAATTCCCAGCACCCCTAGTTGGTCACAACTCTCTGTAACTTCAGTTCCTGGGGATCTGGCACCCTCACATAGACGTACATGCAGTCAAAACAACAATTCAAGTAAAATAAATTTTTTTAAAAAAGAAACAAAAAAGACACATCTACAAAAGAGCGCAACAAAGACACACTGACAATGAACCCATAATACATTCACAGTCATTACTCATGGCTCAGTTAATGAAAATATATATCTATAATTAATATGCAATTTGGTAACAATTAACATTCACTTTTAAAGATACTAATTAAACCAGAGTCATTATATTTTCTCACCATAAACACTAAAATCACCTGTTAGATGAAATATTCTATTAATGCACCCTAAGGGCTCCAAATAAATACTTCCTCTATAAAACAACTTCTAATATATAGTTTATTTTCATGGGAAATGTGCAGATTAAAAGGTTTTTTTGCGCATGCTTATACAGAAAAACAATTTAAGTAATGCACATTTGATATAGGACATCATTACAGTAATGTTTCCAAATGGGGCTTCTCCATGTATCCAAACCCTTGTTTAGTTCCCATAAATAAGATGGAGTTTGCCATTAGATTAATTTGACCAATAGGAACTCAGCAAATATGAAGATAACCTAAACTTGAAAAGAATTTCTTGACTGGCATTTACCTACTGGACACAGCTATGTTGTGAAGAACCTTGGTACCACCTTGATGGAAATAGAGCCTTGAAAAGACTCAGGAGCAACCACTGGACGTCAGACTGAAGCCCCAGAAGTTATCAGCCTCAATGATCAGTGCAATCTGATTTCTTCATTTTATAACAGGGACAGACTCCTATTATTTTCCTTCCTACCTTATGAATTTTGGTTTAAAAAATGCTAGCATTAAGCAAAACACTTCTGTTTTATACCTTCAAGGTCACAAAATGTACAGACTGTATTGATAGCAAGTGTAGGATGCTCAGGAAAAGGTGTTTGGGAACTGTTTGAAATGTGAGCACCTTGATGCTTGGGAAAACATTTGCAGATCACACTCGGATTCTGGGTTTCAACACAAACCGCAAAACCACACAAAGCTGAAGACATTACATGGTAACTAAAAGTCTGTATTAGAAAGTAAACAGGCGTTCTGTTCAGAAACTTTCTCCCTGTACCGATGTCCTCAAGGGTCTTCCCCAGTTTCTTTTCTATTAGCTTCAGAGTGTCTGGCTTTATGTGGAGGTCCTTGATCCATTTGGATTTGAGCTTAGTACAAGGAGACAAGGATGGATCAATTCGCATTCTTCTGCATGCTGACCTCCAGTTGAACCAGCACCATTTGTTGAAAAGGCTATCTTTTTTCCATTGGATGTTTTCAGCCTCTTTGTCGAGGATCAAGTGGCCATAGGTGTGTGGGTTCATTTCTGGATCTTCAATCCTGTTCCATTGATCCTTCTGCCTGTCACTGTACCAATACCATAGCGTATGCTCTAAGAGCAAGAATTGACAAATGGGACCTCATAAGGTTACAGAGTTTCTGTAAGGCAAAGGACACCATCAAGAGGACAGATCGGCAACCAACAAATTGGGAAAAGATCTTCACCAATCCTACATCAGATAGAGGGCTAATATCCAATATATATAAAGAACTCAAGAAGTTAGACTCCAGAAAACCGAACAACCCTATTAAAAAATGGGGTACAGAGTTAAACAAAGAATTCTCACCTGAAGAACTTCGGATGGCGGAGAAGCATCTTAAAAAATGCTCCACTTCATTAGTCATTAGGGAAATGCAAATCAAAACAACCCTAAGATTTCATCTTACACCAGTCAGAATGGCTAAGATTAAAAATTCAGGAGACAGCAGGTGTTGGAGAGGGTGCGGAGAAAGAGGAACACTCCTCCACTGCTGGTGGGGTTGCAAATTGGTACAACCACTCTGGAAAGCAGTCTGGCGGTTCCTCCGAAAACTGGGCACCTCACTTCCAGAAGATCCTGCTATACCACTCCTGGGCATATACCCAGAGGATTCCCCACCATGTAATAAGGATACATGCTCTACTATGTTCATAGCAGCCCTATTTATAATTGCCAGATGCTGGAAAGAACCCAGGTATCCCTCAACAGAAGAGTGGATACAAAAAATGTGGTATATCTACACAATGGAGTACTATTCAGCCATTAGAAACAATGAATTCATGAAATTCTTAGGCAAATGGATGGAGCTAGAGAACATCATACTAAGTGAGGTAACCCAGACTCAAAAGGTGAATCATGGTATGCACTCACTAATAAGTGGTTATTAACCTAGAAAACTGGAATACCCCAAACATAATCCACACATCAAATGAGATACAAGAAGAAAGGAGGAGTGGTCCCTGGTTCTGGAAAGACTCAGTGAAACAGTATTTGGCAAAACCAGAACGGGGAACTGGGAAGGGGTGGGAGGGAGGACAGGGGAAGAGAAGGGGGCTTACGGGACTTTCGGGGAGGGGGGGGCTAGAAAAGGGGAAATCATTTGAAATGTAAATAAATTATATCAAATAAAAAAAAAAGACAAAAAAACAAAAAAACAAACAAAAAAAAAAGAACCAATTCAAGTAGCTTTAATAAAACTAATGTATGTGTTCACATAAAAAAAAAAAAAAAAAAAAAAAAGAAAGTAAACAGGCTCCTTCCCTGTGGCACAGAGCTTAGGCTTCAGTCCTGAGCCCTCTGGTGGTAGGCCTCGGACCTCTACACTTCCAGATCCAGATCAGCCTGAGCAGCAACACCACATTTCCAAGTCCTGAAAGAGGCAAGTGGGACTTATAGGCCGCCAGCAGGGAGAAGTCTGTGTGCTCCAGTGAATCCAGTGGGCCCCAGCAGGAGCCTTCAGGTGTCTGCTTCGGGGTCTGAACAGCCTGGACAACAACACCCTGTCTCCAGGCAGTGCAGGAGGTAAGCTGTGCACCAGAGGCCACCTGGGAAGGGGCAGCTTGCACTGGTGAGTCCAGCATTGACAACACCAACTAACACCAGTGAGAACTAGATGGCAAAAGGCAGACACAGGAACATCACTAACAGAAATCAAGGCAATATGGCAGCATCTGAACCCAATTCTCCTCTACCAACATGTCCTGGATACCCCATCACACCAGTAAAACAAGATTTGGATTTAAAATCACTGGTCATGATGCTGGTACAGGAACACATGAAGGACATACTTAAAGAAATTCAGGAGAAAATGGATCAAAAGTTAGAAGCCCTTGCAAGGGAAACACAAAAATCATTGAAAGAAATCTAGGAGAATACAAAAGCCAATAATGAGGAAACACAAAAATCACTTAAAGAAATACAGGAGAACTTTGGTCAACAGGCTGAGGTCATGAAAGAGGAAACACAAAAATCTCTTAAAGAATTACAGGAAAGCACAAACAAACAAGTGAAGGAGCTAAGCAAAACCATCCAGGATCTAAAATCAAAAGTAGAAACAACTAAGAAAACTCAAAGGGAGACAACTTTGGAGATAGAAAGCCTTGGGAAGAAATCAGTGGACATAGATGCAAATATCAACAACAGAATACAAGAGATAGAAGAAAGAATTTCAGACGCTGAAGATACCATAGAAACCATGGACTCAACACTTAAAGAAAATGCAAAAAGCAAAAAGCTTGTAACCCAAAATATCCAGGAAATCCAGGACACAATGAGAAGACCAAACCTAAGGATTATAGGCATAGATGAGAGTGAAGATTTACAGCTTAAAGGGCCAGCAAATATCTTCAATAAAATTATGGAAGAAAACTTCCCTAACCTAAAGAGAGAGATGCCCATGAATATACAAGAAGCCTACAGAACTCCAAACAGACTGGACCAGAACAGAAATACTTCCCGTCACATAATAATCAAAACACCAAATGTACTAAACAAACAAAGAATATTAAAGGCAGTAAGAGAAAAAGGCCAAGTAACCTATAAAGGAAGACCTATCAGAATCACAGCAGACTTTTCACCTGAGACTATGAAGGCTAGAAGGTCCTGGGCTGATCTCATGCAGACTCTAAGAGAACACAAATGCCAGCCAAAACTAATATATCCAGCAAAACTCTCACTCACCATAGATGGAGAAACTAAGATATTCCATGACAAAACCAAGTTTACCCAATATCTATCCACAAACCCAGCCCTACAAAGGATAATAGGAGGAAAACACCAATACAGGGAGGGAAACTTCACTCTGGAAAAAGCAAGATAGTAACCTTTCATCAAACCCAAAAGAAGTTAACCAATCAAATTTAAAAAATAACGTCAAAAATGACAGGAAGTAACAATCACTATTCCTTAATATCTCTTAACATCAATGGACTCAATGCCCCAATAAAAAGACATAGACTAACTGACTGGATACGTAAACAGGACCCTACATTTTGCTGCTTACAGGAAACACACCTAAGGGTCAAAGACAAACACTACCTTAGAGTAAAAGGCTGGAAGACAATTTTACAAGCAAATGGTCTCAAGAAACAAGCTGGAGTAGCCATTTTAATATCAGATAAAATTGACTTTCAACCCAAAGTCATCAAAAGAGGCCCTGAGGGACACTTCTTGCTGGTCAAAGGAAAAATACAACAAGAAGAACTCTCAATCCTGAACATCTATGCTCCAAATGCAAGGGCACCCTCATTCATAAAAGAAACTTTATTAAAGCTCAAAGCACACATTGCACCTAACACAATAATTGTGGGTGACTTCAACACTGCACTTTCCTCAATGGACCGATCAGGAAAACAGAAACTAAACAGGGACATAATGAAATTAATTGAAGCTTTGGACCACTTAGATTTAACATATATATATAGAACATTCTATCCTAAAGCAAAAGAATATACCTTTTTCTCAGCACCTCATGGTACCTTCTCCAAAATCGACCATATAATTGGTCACAAGACAGACCTCAACAAATATAAGAAGATCGAACTAATCCCATGCCTCCTATCAGATCACTATGGAGTAAAAGTGGTCTTCAATAGCAACAAAAACAACAGAAAACCCACATACACATGGAAATTGAACAATATGCTATTCAATGATAACTTGGTCAAGGAAGAAATAAAGAAAGAAATTAAAGACTTTTTAGAACACAATGAAAATGAAGACACAACATACCCAAATCTATGGGACACAATGAAAGCAGTGCTAAGAGGAAAACTCATAGCCCTGAGTGCCTCCAAAAAGAAAATGGAGAGAGCATACATTACCAGCTTAATGACACACCTGAAAGCCCTGGAACAAAAAGAAGGTATTTCACCCAGGAGGAGTAGAAGGCAGGAAATCATCAAACTCAGGGCTGAAATCAATCAAGTAGAAACAAAGAGAACCATACAAAGAATCAACAAAACCAGGAGCTGGTTCTTTGAGAAAATCAACAAGATAGACAAACCTTTAGCCAGACTGACCAAAGGGCACAGAGAAAGTATCCAAATTAACAAACTTAGAAATGAAAAGGGAGATATAACAACAGAAACTGAGGAAATCCAAAAAATCATCAGATCCTACTACAAGAGCCTGTACTCAACACAACTGGAGAACCTGGAGGAAATGGACAATTTCCTTGACAGATACCAAATACCAAAATTAAATCAGGACCACATAGATCATCTAAACAGTCCCATAATGCCTAAAGAAATTGAAGGAGTCATAGAAAGTCTTCCAACCAAAAAAAAAAACAACACAGGACCAGATGGTTTCAGTGCAGAATTCTATCAGACCGTCAAAGATGAGTTAACACCAATACTCTTCAAATTATTCCACAAAATAGAAACAGAAGGAACACTACCCAATTCCTTCTATGAAGCCACAATTACGCTGATACCAAAGCCACACAAAGATCCAACAAAGAAAGAGAACTTCAGACCAATTTCCCTTATGAACATCGATGCAAAAATACTCAATAAAATTCTTGCCAACCGAATCCAAGAACACATCAAAACGATCATCCACCATGATCAAGTAGGCTTTATCCCGGGAATGCAGGGTTGGTTCAATATACGGAAATCCACCAATGCAATCCACTACATAAACAAACTCAAAGAAAAAAACCACATGGTCATTTCATTGGATGCTGAAAAAGCATTTGACAAAATTCAGCATCCTTTCATGCTTAAAGTCTTGGAAAGAACAGGAATTCAAGGCCCATACCTAAACATAGTAAAAGCAATATACAGCAAACCGGTAGCCAGCATCAAACTAAATGGAGAGAAACTTGAAGCAATCCCACTAAAATCAGGGACTAGACAGGGCTGCCCCCCTTTCTCCTTATCTTTTCAATATTGTACTTGAGGTACTAGCTCAGGCAATTCGACAACATAAGGAGGTCAAAGGGATACAAATTGGAAAGGAAGAAGTCAAACTATCATTATTTGCAGATGACATGATAGTCTACCTAAGTGACCCAAAAAACTCCACTAGAGAACTCCTACAGCTGATAACAACTTCAGCAAAGTGGCAGGTTATAAAATCAACTCAAGCAAATCAGTAGCCTTCCTATACTCAAAGGATAAGCAGGCTGAGAAAGAAATTAGGGAAATGACCCCCTTCACAATAGCCACTAATAGTATAAAGTATCTTGGGGTGACTCTTACCAAACATGTGAAAGATCTGTATGACAAGAACTTCAAGACTCTGAAGAAGGAAATGGAAGAAGACCTCAAAAAAATGTGAAAACCTCCCATGCTCATGGATGGGTAGAATCAATATAGTTAAAATGGCCATTTTGCTAAAAGCACTATACAGATTCAATGCAATACCCATCAAAATCCCAACTCAATTCTTCACAGAGTTAGAAAGAGCAATTATCAAATTCATCTGGAATATCAAAAAACCCAGGATAGCTAAAACTATTCTCAGCAACAAAAGAAATTCTGGGGGAATCAGTATCCCTGACCTCAAGCAATACTACAGAGCAATAGTGTTAAAAACTGCATGGTATTGGTACAGTGACAGGCAGGAAGATCAATGGAACAGGATTGAAGATCCAGAAATGAACCCATACACCTATAGCCACTTGATCCTCGACAAAGAGGCTGAAAACATCCAATGGAAAAAAGATAGCCTTTTCAACAAATGGTGCTGGTTCAACTGGAGGTCAGCATGCAGAAGAATGTGAATTGATCCATCCTTGTCTCCTTGTACTAAGCTCAAATCCAAATGGATCAAGGACCTCCACATAAAGCCTGACACTCTGAAGTTAATAGAAAAGAAACTGGGGAAGACCCTTGAGGACATCGGTACAGGGAGAAAGTTTCTGAACAGAACACCAATAGCGTATGCTCTAAGAGCAAGAATTGACAAATGGGACCTCATAAAATTACAAAGTTTCTGTAAGGCAAAGGACACCATCAAGAGGACAAATCGGCAACCAACAAATTGGGAGAAGATCTTCACCAATCCTACATCAGATAGAGGGCTAATATCCAATACATATAAAGAACTCAAGAAGTTAGACTCCAGAAAACCAAACAACCCTATTAAAAAATGGGGTACAGAGTTAAACAAAGAATTCTCACCTGAAGAACATCGGATGGCGGAGAAGCATCTTAAAAAATGCTCAACTTCATTGGTCATTAGGGAAATGCAAATCAAAACAACCCTGAGATTTCACCTTACACCAGTCAGAATGGCTAAGATTAAAAATTCCGAAGATAGCAGGTGTTGGAGAGGGTGCGGAGAAAGAGGAACACTCCTCCACTGCTGGTGGGGTTGCAAATTGGTACAACCACTCTGGAAATCAGTCTGGCGGTTCCTCCGAAAACTGGGCACCTCACTTCCAGAAGATCCTGCTATACCACTCCTGGGCATATACCCAGAGGATTCCCCACCATGTAATAAGGATACATGCTCTACTATGTTCATAGCAGCCCTATTTATAATTGCCAGGTGCTGGAAGGAACCCACGTATCCCTCAACAGAAGAGTGGATGCAAAAAATATGGTATATCTACACAATGGAGTACTATTCAGCCATTAGAATCAATGAATTCATGAAATTCTTAGGCAAATGGATGGACCTAGAGAACATCATACTAAGTGAGGTAACCCAGACTCAAAAGATGAATCATGGTATGCACTCACTAATAAGTGGATATTAACCTAGAAACCTGGATTTCCCAAAACATAATCTACACATCAAATGAGGTACAAGAAGAAAGGAAGAATGGCCCCTTGTTCTGGAAAGGCTCAATGAAGCAGTATTCAGCAAAACCAGAACGGGGAAGTGGGAAGGGGTGGGTGGGAGGACAGAGGGAGAGAAGGGGGCTTACGGGACTTTTTGGGAGTGGGGGGCTAGGAAAGGGGAAATCATTTGAAAATGTAAACAAAAAAATACAAATTGATCATTTTCTCAGCAAAAAAAAAAAAAAAGAAAGAAAGTAAACAAACACTGATTTTCCTTAACTGTGCAAATAATTAAAAGTAGTATGTCCCTGGCACCCACATATCATGCTAGCCTCAGCAAGTCTCTTAATTCCGTCGGAGCAATTTTTTCATCTTTCTAATGAAGCTGAGGTACAGGTGTAAACCACCAAATCCACTGCCATGACAGAGAAGCCACCACCTGTTTCCACATGAAAATTCTGTTAATAATGTTGTTCTAAAAAAGCTCACATGAGGCTACAGAGATACTCAGCAGATAGCAGCAACAGCTGTTCTTCCAGAGGACCAAGGTTCAATTGCCAGAACCGCACAGACATCTGCAGCAGACAAGTTAATCCAGTTCTGCCCTTAACTCTTGACAGACAGGCTGTCTCTACCCAGGCTACCTGGATAGCAAGGGAAGATTGTGAAGAACTGCTTTTGTGTTGCAGACCCCACCTAGGGAGTCTTTGACCAAAACAACATTTTTAGCTCATCTGTGTGTGATTCAGGAGGCAGTAGGTACTTTTTACTCAGAGAGACAATAGATACTTTTGACAAGGAAAGACACTCTGAGTAATGAGTTAGTTAGTTCATCAGGCTGGGCCTAAAGGCTGCAGCCAGTTAGTTCACCAGGCTGAGGGCTAGAGGCTGGAGCTGATCCAGCTGATCGCCCAGGGCCTAGGGTGGCCCCAGGCTGAGGCTAGGGACTACATGGAACTGATGGGGGGAATCTGGGTGGGGGGCTATGGCAGCCCCAAGCTTGGCACAGAGAAGAATGCAACGGACAGACCAGGCAGAATTTTCCCAGGCTCTCTGTTTGTGATTTATGGGTCACCCTAGTGAAAATTCCCAGTTTTGTAGTCTGGTCTCAAATTGTTGGTCTTTCCCCACCCCAACTCCTCCCCCAAAAGGGATGCTAAGCAGTTAACAAGATTCTTCATTACTAAGAGCTAGAATGTGAGCTCACATTGGAGGCTTCCCAGTCCTGACAATCCACAGACACAGCCCTCACCCCCCAAGTCACCATCTTGGACTCTCTCCTCCTTGGCAGAGCTTCTTTCTGTAACAGCTTTTTTGGACAGTTGGAATCACAGATGCAAACATTCCTAGCACAGTCTTCGGATAAAGGGACCATTAAAGCCCTGTCCAGGCCAACTGTTCCCACTGGGAATGATGAATATCATAGTCACCTTCCTTCCCCATAGCCTCTGAGGTCTGCCTGCCTCCTCCAAGACCCACTTATGTTTCTGTTTCCACTGAGGTAGAGGGCACGGGTCCAGCTTCTGAAAATTCCACAACCACTCTCCTCTTCTCATTTTTCCCACCTGCCTTCAGAATCCTTGCAGGAAACTCACAGCTCAGGTGAGGGCATCAGCACAGACAGAGGAGGCCACTTTCTAAGCAGTAGTTGCCAAGAGAGCTCAGGACAGACAAGCCCATCAGCCAAATGTCAGAGCTGTTTACCTGAACCTGTGTGGGCATGCCTTGTATGTTAAGGACTACATTAACCAGGAGCCTCTGGGAAACTACTGTAAGTAAAAAAGGACATTTTCACCAAGGTCCACTATCAGGAAATATCAGGAATAGTGGACTTCATTGTTCAGAACAGGTGCCTATCTAATAACTGCAATGTGAAATTCCTTCACCTTTCTCTCATGTGAACCCCCAAGTGTCCCAAGTAGTATTGAACCTGAGAAGGAGCTCCTGTGTGTTCATCCTATAATCAGACCAAATATCACTGTGGGCGACATGGAGCCATAGAAAATCTCTGTGATATCTGTTGTAGAGTAGTCACCAGTCTGGTTACAGCACACAGTAATTTTCAAGTTCATTTTGAAACAGAACTGAAAGGTCAATGCACCAATGAAAGGGGCTTAAAAAGAGAGAATAGGGGTTAAAGGAGTGTGGCTCTGTGGTGTAGGGGAAGGGGTACCCAGGTGGGCCCCTGTCCAAGCACCTCTTCCCCCTGAGGGACCACACGCACACAGGCATGGTATAGAATGGAGTTTATTCAGGGCAGAGGTTGGGAGTTAGAGGCCAGCCATGACCATGTGCAGAGAGGTGGGAGGGGAGGAGAGCCCAAGGGGCAGAGAGGTGAGAGTGGGATGAAAGAGAGCAAAGAGAGAGAGAGGAGGAGGGGCAAGTAGCCCCTTTTATAGTGGGCCAGGTCTATGGGGCGGGGCATACTGGCTGTTGCCAGGTAAATGTAGGGTGGAGCTTAGACAGAATACTACCAAGAACCAACCATTTTGGATCTCCATTGTAATAGGAGGAAGCCACAAGAAACTATGTGGATTGACAAAAGACAAAAGTTATGTTGCATGTTGCCAATAATGTTTAGAAATAACTGGAATTTGAAATGAAAACAAATTACTTACTAAAATTGAAATGATTTTTTTAAATCATCAATTGAATAAAAAAATTCAAACTGAATGTGGTGGCACATGCCTTTAATCCCAGCACTCCAGAGGCAGAAACAGGCATTTGAAGCCAGTCTAGTCAACAGAGTGAATGCCAGGACAGCCAGAACTAAACAGAAAAACCCCTGTCTCAAAAGGGGGGGACAGTAGGGAGGAGGTGGGAGACATACTCAGGAGTCAAACAAAAACTAAATATATTTAAACAGTCCCTGCCCAGAGTTGATGATACATTACACATTATTAAGATGAAATTTTCACCATAAACTAAATATTCACTATAATCTCAATGAAAATGTTTCTGTTTATAGAGTGAAAGACCTAAGGGCCTCATACTTATAGGGGATCCACTTGTCTTCAACCTCTCAAGTGCTGATATTAAAGGTGTGCACCACCAGGCCTGGCTCTTAATAATTTACTCCTAACAAATAAAGTAATGAAGTGTCATTTTGAGGACTGTCTTATAAAGAAACTGTACCTGTAGCCTCTATTTGTGCATTCTTTCTTCCTCTTCTGTTATCATTTGGCCTGAAGGGAACCAAATGCCTTTTGCAGGTTGGGCTGTAGAAGGAGCCATGGGAATAATCTTGGAAACCAGGATACAGCTCAAGTGGAACTTGAGATGACTGTAGGCCTGAATATGATGTTAATAAAATGGTAATTAAGTTTTATTTTTATCTGTTTGCTTGAGACAGGGTCTCTCTACATAGCCCTGGCTATCCTAAAACTCACTGAATGTATCAAAATGGTTTTACCGCCACAGAGATCTACCAACCTCTGCCTCCTGAGTGTTGGATTAAAGGTGTGTACCACCATGCATGCTCTGGCAGTAACTGAACTGTAAGTTAAAGAAGCTCTTGAATAAATTGCATACAAAAATAATAATTTGCACTTTGTATAATCTTTAAAAAAATCCTTTTATTGCCAGGCACAACTAGCATACCTCTGATTTCAAGGCCAGCCTGATATACACAGTGAGTTCTAGTACTACTGAGAGCTACACAGAGAAATCTTATTTCCAAAAAATTAATAAATGAATATCCACTTATGATACTAATAAATTTTCATGAAATGAACTACCCTGTTTTTGGATAATAATTGTCTATTGAACTCCAAGTTCATTCTGTGGGTCCAAACTCAATTTCTATGATCATTCCTCTGGAATTAATACCCAGAGTAGCATTCACTTTAGAAAATGAGGCAGGGGTGCCCTCTTGGGACAAACCTGTTGTATACATTTGTCAGTACATAGTATTCAGTAGCATGTGAAACCATCTGATGTCAAATCACTTTACAAACATGAACTTTTTTCAGTAGTTTTCCCTCATTTGTATCATTCCCTTCTCTGATATATTGAAAATCCTGCTGTCCAGGTTGAATCTTGGAATGCTGACCCACCTGCTAAGGACATCCAATGGATTTCCCTACTACACAACAGCAATTGTATTGCTCTCCTGCACACAATCCATGAGGCTCCAAAGAGAGATGTGTATTCATATATCCATTCAACTCCTCATGCTTCACTCCTGAACAGTTTCTATTACTTACAACAGAACTTGAAATATTCATGGAGTATAAATAAAAAGTGTTTTCTAATCCCTCTGCTTCCTCATTTGCTTTATTGTGGCCATTGGAGGTAACTTGCCACAAATGTCTCTCTTGATTCTTCTATTTAGTCTCAATTATGGCATCAACACCGCAGAAGACTAAAAATACAAACAAACAAACAAACAAAAGAACTTTCTATGAGTTATTTTTAAGAGTTTCTAATGGGACTCTCATGTTTATGAAAAAATTTCTAGCCTACTAACACATACTGTTATTAAAATCATAGTAAGTATTAGCTTATAAACTTTAGTTCACTCCTTTAATTTAAAATACTGAAGTACAGTGTTAAGTTTCCTAGTATTAATGTATTAGTAATGCATTGCTTCATTTTATTTTTGTGAAGAAGTATTTTGTTAAAATATCTACCAATTGCTAGTTATAGTTTTCCACTCAGAGAATGGTTACATTTCTTACAAGGTTCGAGTTACATGTATACTTTAATATATGATAGTGATGACCTTTCTTTCTATCATTCTCTTTATTCTCCTCTAAAAGGCAATACTTTCTAGGACATCCTCTTTGTAGATTATGAGCAAACTCTGATAAGCTTCTTCCTAACTTGAAGCTTCCATTATGGCCACAAATTTGCATCTTGTATGCTTAGAGTTATTACAAATGACAACAGACTGTGAGTATTTCAAACCTGAAATTTCTTCCTTTCTACTTCCACCCAAAACATTCCAGTTTGAGGGCTCAATTGAACAACATATCCTGTTCTTTTTGGAACCAAAACAAATACAAGTAAACTCCTGTTTACCACTCTGGAAAAACATGTATGCTGTACATCTTTAAAATATGTGGCTACTTGTGATAATGATAAGCCCTAGCATTTGCCTCCAAAGTGGTGATGCATACACCAGCATCTAGTAATTCGTCAATTCACAAGGATGTTGGCAGAGTTCAGAGACTTGACTTCTCTTAGTTTCATAAAAAGTGGCTTCTATAATTCCTCTTTGTCTTTGTTGCTTTAGAATGAGAGAAGAAAAATTAAACAAGTGCTACATTTAAATTACAGCCATCATCCAAAAAGAAGAAGAAGAAGAAGAAGAAGAAGAAGAGAAGAAGAAGAAGAAGAAGAAGAAGAAGAAGAAGAAGAAGAAGCAGCAGCTTGAGTTCTTCTACTTGAAAACCTGTCTTTTGGGGCTGGAGAGATGGCTCACTAGTTAAGAGCACTGACTGCTTTTCTGAAAGTCCTGAGTGCAAATCCCAGAAACTACATGGTGGCACATAACCACCTGTAATGAGATCTGATGCCCTCTTGTAGGTTGTCTGAAGACAGCTATAGTGTACTTACATATAATAAAAAAATTGTTGAGGCTTGTCTTGTGACCAATTTTATGATCGATTTTGGAGAAGGTCCCATGAGGTGCTGAGAAAAAGGTATGTTCTTTTGTTTTAGGATGAAATGTTTTATATATATATATATATATATATATATATATATATATATATATATATATATATATATATCTGTTAAATCTAGTTGGTCCAAAGCTTCAATTAGTTTCATTGTGTCCCTGTTTAGTTTCTGTTTTCCTGATCGATCCATTGAGGAGAGTGGAGTGTTGAAGTCACCCACAATTATTGTGTTACGTGCAATGTGTGCTTTGAGATTTAGTAAAGTTTCTTTTATGAAAGAGGGTGCCCTTGCATTTGGAGCATAGATGTTCAGGATTGAGAGTTCTTCTTGATCCAGAATTGTAGGGGAATACCAGGACAGAGAAAAGGAGGGAGGTGATTGGAGAATGGGTGAAGATAAGAGGGCTTATGGGACATATGGGGAGTGGGGAACCAGGAAAGGGGAAAGCATTTGGAATGTAAACAAAGAATTTAGGGGGAAAAAAGGCCAATGGAAGTCACATATAAAAAATTAAAAGAAAAAAAAAAGCTGGGCAGTGGTGGCCCATGCCTTTAATCCCAGCACTTGGGAGGCAGAGGCAGGTGAATTTCTGAGTTGGAGGCCAGCCTTGCCTACAGAGTGAGTTCTATGACAGCCAGGGCTACACAAAGAAACCCTGCCTCGAAAAACCAAAAAACAAAAAACAAAAAGGAAAGGAAAGGAAAGGAAAGGAAAGGAAAGGAAAGGAAAGGAAAGGAAAGGAAAGGAAAAACCAGTCTCATTTCTCCATGTAACAAAAAAGCTCTTGATTTCTTTCTCAAATAAAAACACCCCTTCCTATGGGTTTTCATTATGATGTCTTACACCATAGCTCATAGTCTAACTTCTAAATCTGTTTCTGTATTATCTCAACTTCGTAAGTGAAATACTCTAAACCTTTAAACACTATCTGTTACTCATTATACTCTGGTTCAACATTACATTTACTTGTTTGTGACTCCTCAGTATAAATAAACTTATTTGTTTTTGTTGAAATTAATTCCATGAAGTAAGGACATTACTTTTACATTTTTTATTTTTTTCAATATTTTTTATTTCATTTGATATATTTTTTATTTACATTTCAAATGATTTCCCCTTTTCTGGTCCCCCACTCCACAAAAGCCACATAAGCCCCCTTCCCTCCCCCTACTCTCCCACCCACCCCTTCCCACTTCCCTGTTCTGGTTTTGCCCTATACTGCTACACTGTGACTTTCCAGAGCCAGGGGCCACTCCTCTGTTCTTCTTGTACCTCATTTGATGTGTGGATTATGTTTTGGGTATTCCAGCTTTCCAGGCTAATATCCACTTATTAGTGAGTGCATACCAAGATTGATCTTTTGAGACTGGGTTACCTCACTGAGACAAGGTTTCACTGTGTAGCCCTGGCTGTCCTGGAACTCACTCTGTAGACCAGCTGGCCTTGAACTCAGAAATCTGCCTGACTCTGCCTCCCAAGCACTGTAATTAAAGCTGTGTACCATCACCACCTAGCTACTTTTACATTTTCATTTATATTAAATATATATAAGAACCAGTACTTGCAATCTGGGTCATGAGAATGTGCTAAAACAAAAACAAGCACATGAAATCTGTCTGAAAACAAAATCCCCATGAGCCTGGAGTGCAAGAGGCAATTGAAACTGTGAAAAAGAAGAAGTACCAGAAAAACATCAAATTACAGAAGTCAGAGGTTAGATAGGGGGTTGGGGGAGGGTCTCAACTATTTCATCAAATTGAAATACAGGAACATATGCAAGAGAACTGTCCATGCAGACTACATAACAAACACGTTTGAGCCCTCAGATATGGAACTGGGGGACAAACTGAAGATATGGCCAACTTTTGTTATACAAGGTCTCCCATCCACATGGACCAACAACCAACCTGGCAGAGTCTTGTTTGCAGGTTTTCTGCTGTCCATGGCTCCTCTCCCTCATCCAATTTGAAGATCAACTCAGGTTTAGGGATGCATTGCACTGTTAATAGGAAATAATATAGGACTTGGAAACATTTTGCTAATAAGGTTCTTTGAAGAAAGATAAATCCAGGATTTTATGATCTAGGCAACAAAAATACAAATGTGGACCTTTCACTAGAGAGCAGTGAATAATCATACAGTGGCTAGAACCTTAGCCCTCAACCTTACAAGTGCCCATATATTTACTGCAGGGAAGGTGCTTGCTCCTGAGACTTACCCAGTAACAGCAGGGTACTATATGTCTCCAGCATCACATTCCTGTATAGCATCTTCTGAGCATTATTGAGATTTTGCCACTCCTCCCAGGTGAACTTCACAGTGACATCCTCAAGTGACACCATCTCCTGTAACAGCACATTTCTCCTCAATCAATTTACTCTAAGCTTGTAAAAAAGAACCTGAAGACAAGCTTCTCTTAAGGGGTAGAAGGCTCTCATGTGTATTTTACATTATAATATACCTTGTTTATATAGTATAAAAAGTAAACAAAAAATCCTGATGCAATTAATTAATTAATGTGCAACCTGATAATATAAAAATTAAAGCCTTCACTGTTGGTGTAAGAGAACCCAGACTATTCAGGTAACCAGGCCTTAATCAGATAGGGCTGCATGTCAACATAAACATACCCTCGCCTCGCTCTACCTCTTAGGAGTTTGAGGCGGCATGACTAATGTCATGTTGTATGGGTTGTGCAATAATAATTCCCATTCTCTTGTGTACATTAATTATCTTTAATATAAATAACATCTGTGAATTAATCCAGTGGCTGTATTACTTATTTTATGCTATTTCTCAATAATCACACAGAAAAATCAGTATTTCTTTAAATCTACACCTCAATAGCTCAGGTCCCACTATTCTCTATTCTGTCCAGCCATTGGGTGATCATCATTTATTGTCGGGCAGAGAATAAATGGTAAGAATTGTTTACAGAAAGTTGACACAGGACATTCTTATTATAAGCACTTTTGTGCTGTGTCATGATTGAAACAAGATATGAGGGCAGAGAAATCTGCATTTGAATTGCACAAGGGTAAACTTTACACAGTGTACAGAAATATTATGTCTAGATTTCCCCATCATGTCTAATAAAAGGCTCTTTTATTATAATAAACAACACAGATCAGGAACAATTATGAACCAATTATGTAAGAGTTGCATTGAAAAAGTCTGGCCTATTTGCATTTGTAAACTCATAAAGTATGTTATTTCATCCCTTAAAAGGTGATAAAGACTTAAATAGTCCACGAAAATTATGAGCTGAGGCTGGAAAAGATTTGGCTCTGACAGAGAAGAAACTATAAAACACACATCTAGATCGTTATCCACAAGATCACCTGAATCCTGGCTGTCTTCCCTTCTACTCATTCTCCCACAGGAATTCTTACACAGGGAGAAGATTTTAATCTTAGAATAGATATTTTTAGTACACAAACAGAGTAAAAAATTAAAAAACTATATAGAAAAGATTTCTGAATTCATTCTAAAGGGAAAATTGTGACTTTGTCAACTCTCTGGAATGGATCCACCTGAATTGTGGGAACTTTTACCAATATTGAGACTGCCTTACTATGCTCACAAGATGAACTTTGGCAAAGAGCCTGCAATAATTTTTAGAAGAAATTAACAACAAATACCCAAAAAGCAAGTGGCTTCAATTCGTAAAAAAATAAAATAAAAACAAAAAACAAAACAAAACAAAAAAACTAATTGGATTTTTGCTTGTATAATAAAAATGATTCCAATTTCTGGAGCACTTACAGTTTACACTGATGCAAATAATTCAGGAAAGACAGGATATAAGTCAGAAGATATAAGTAAAGTGGTTAAAAATCCTTGTGAATCAGGATAAAATCAGAATCGTATAAAATACTTATGAAATAATAAAATTTTCAAGAATCTCTTAATATAGTAACTAACTATAAATATGCAAAAATGTTGTTTTCCATATAGAAACTGCGGAACTTATTAAGGATGATTTCAAAATGACTTCTCTGTTTATTCGACAAGTGGGCTGATTCTGCCATTATGTGTTTATTAGAAATAATGGCATGTGGAGAAAGAGGAACAGTCCTCCACTGCTGGTGGGATTGCACCCTGGTAAAACCACTCTGGAAATCAGTCTGGCGGTTCCTCAGAAAACTTGGCATGACACTTCCGGAGGACCCTGTCATACCACTCCTGGGCATATACCCAGAGGATTCCCTGGCATGCAATAAGGACACATGTTCCACTGTGTTCATAGCAGACTTATTTATAATAGCCAGAAGATGGAAAGAACCCAGATGTCCCTCAATGGAGGAATGGATACAGAAAATGTGGTATATTTACACAATGGAATACTACTCAGCTATTAAAAACAATGAACTCATGAAATTCTTAGGCACATGGTTGGAACTGGAAAATATCCTAACTGAAGTAACCCAATCACAAAAGAACACACATGGAATGCAGTCACTGATAAGAGAATATTAGCCCAAAAGCTCTGGATACACAAGATGCAATTCACATATCAAATCATTACCAAGAAGAATAAAGGAGAAGGCCCTGGTCCTGGAAAGGTTTCTGGAACTGGACAAGAATGGAAAAGCCCATGGTTACAAATGGCATCCAATGTCAGGCACAGAATCCAAGATTAGACAAAAGATTCACATATTAGAAAAAGGCGAACTGGGGCGGCGGCGGGGGCGGCAGCGGCAGCAGTGGCTGCTCCAGCTGAAGGGCCATCAGCAGTGGAACCAAGGCGTCACAGGGACCAGTTAGGCCCTGCACCTACGACCACTGACCTTCGCTGACCAGCCGGGCAGCAAGCAGCTGCAGTTGTGCGGCGCCTTTCCTGCACGGAGGCCACTTCAGAACTCGGCCTCCCACCAGTCAGGAGAGGTGCATCCATCTTGGTTCCGGACTCTGGGGATCGGACAGACTGAGGTACACAAACATAATCCGAGGCCAACACCGCGGTGGTCTGAGCCCGACGGGCGTTGGCCTGCACCCAGGCCCTGGGCAGGTCGGGGGGCCATCGGGGCGCCAACCCAGCCAGGAGGTTTTTTGCCCAGGCCTGCACGCGCGCCACAGCCATTTTGCCTGCAGGACGACAGAGAGCTCTGGCGGGCAGACCTGTAACAGGCATAGCCTAAGGCTAACAAAGCGGGGGTCCAGGCCCCAAAAGGCACAGGACTGACCCCAAGATCTGGGCGGCGTGGTGGGCCATCTGTGAGTCAACCCGCCCAGGTGATTGTTAGCAAAGCAGACTCTCCCGGCATTTTCAGGGAGCGCGGGCGCGCACGCCTGCCATCCTAGTCACCTGGCAGACCCAATTAACAGTCATAGCCCTAGGGGAACTTTGCTCGGACCTTGGCCTCCCAGGCTTTTGCCTGGACTCAGGGACTGGGCGGCCAGGCTAACCTTGTGTGCGACAGCCCGGTTGGCGGATCGGCTGCCCAGCTGAGTGAGCAGAACACAGGAGAGGTCACAGTAGCATACACCATCAGCACTCCCTGGGGGTGCACACAGGCTCCATCTGGTCCACAGACACAATCTGGGGCAAGGCTTCAGGCAGAAGCCCTCAGCTCTACTCTCTCCGCTTCCGGATCCAGATCAGTCTGGGCGGCAGCATCACATCTCCAAGTCCTGCAAGTGGCTAGCTGGGCTTCCAGGCGGCCAGCTGGGAGAAGTCAGTGTGCTCCAGTGAATCCAGCAGGCCCCAGCGGGAGCCTTCGGGTGCCTGCTTTGGGATCGGAACAGCCTGGGCAGCAGCACACTGTCTACAAGCAGTGCAGGAGGTAAGCTGTGCACCAGAGGCCAACTGGGAAGGGGCAGCTTGCACTGGTGAGTCCAGCACTGACAAGATAAACTAACACCAGTGAGAACTAGATGGCAAAAGGCAAACGCAGGAACGTCACTAACAGAAATCAAGGCAATATGGCAACATCTGAACCCAATTCTCCTCTACCAACATGTCCTGGATACCCCATCACACCAGTAAAACAAGATTTGGATTTAAAATCACTGGTCATGATGCTGGTACAGGAACACATGAAGGACATACATAAAGAAATTCAGGAGAAAATGGATCAAAAGTTAGAAGCCCTTGCAAGGGAAACACAAAAATCATTGAAAGAAATCCAGGAGAATACAAAAGCCAACAAGGAGGAAATGCAAAAAACACTTAAAGAAATACAGGAGAACTTTGGTCAACAGGCTGAGGTCATGAAAGACGAAACACAAAAATCTCTTAAAGAAATACAGGAGAACTTTGGTCAACAGGCTGAGGTCATGAAAGACGAAACACAAAAATCTCTTAAAGAATTACAGGAAAACACAAACATGCAAGTGAAGGAGCTAAGCAAAACCATCCAGGATCTAAAATCAGAAGTAGAAACAACTAAGAAAACTCAAAGGGAGACAACTTTGGAGATAGAAAGCCTTGGGAAGAAATCAGGGGACAGAGATGCAAATATCAACAACAGAATACAAGAAATAGAAGAAAGAATCTCAGATGCTGAAGATTCCATAGAAACCATGGACTCAACAGTTAAAGAAAATGCAAAATGCAAAAAGCTTGTAACCCAAAATATCCAGTAAATCCAGGACACAATGAGAAGACCAAACCTAAGGATTATAGGCATAGATGAGAGTGAAGATTTACAACTTAAAGGGCCAGCAAGCATCTTCAATAAAATTATGGAAGAAAACTTCCCTAACCTAAAGAGAGAGATGCCCATGAATATACAAGAAGCCTACAGAACTCCAAACAGACTGGACCAGAACAGAAATACTTCCCGTCACATAATAATCAAAACACCAAATGTTCTAAACAAAGAAAGAATACTAAAGGCAGTAAGAGAAAAAGGCCAAGTAACATATAAAGGAAGACCTATCAGAATCACAGCAGACTTTTCACCTGAGACTATGAAGGCTAGAAGGTCCTGGGCAGATCTCATGCAGACTCTAAGAGAACACAAATGCCAACCAAAACTACTATATCCAGCAAAACTCTCAATCACCATAGATGGAGAAACTAAGATATTTCATGACAAAACCAAGTTTACCCAATATCTATCCACAAACCCAGCCCTAAAAAGGATAATAGGAGGACAACACCAATACAAGGAGGGAAACTTCACCCTGGAAAAAGCAAGATAGTAATCTTTCATCAAACCCAAAAGAAGTTAAGCATTCAAATTTAAAAAATAACGTCAAAAATGATAGGAAGTAACAATCACTATTCCTTAATATCTCTTAACATCAATGGACTTAATGCCCCAATAAAAAGACACAGACTAACTGAATGGATAGGTAAACAGGACCCTACATTTTGCTGCTTACAGGAAACACACCTCAGGGTCAAAGACAAACACTGCCTTAGAGTAAAAGGCTGGAAGACAATTTTACAAGCAAATGGTCTCAGGAAACAAGCTGGAGTAGCCATTTTAATATCAGATAAAATTGACTTTCAACCCAAAGTCATCAAAAGAGACCCTGAGGGACACTTCTTGCTGGTCAAAGGAAAAATACAAAAAGAAGAACTGTCAATCCTGAACATCTATGCCCCAAATGCAAGGGCACCCTCTTTCGTAAAAGAAACTTTATTAAAACTAAAAGCACACATTGCACCTAACACAATAATTGTGGGTGACTTCAACACTGCACTTTCCTCAATGGACCGATCAGGAAAACAGAAACTAAACAGGGACACAATGAAACTAATTGAAACTTTGGACCAATTAGATTTAACAGATATATATAGAACATTCTATCCTAAAACAAAAGAATATACCTTTTTCTCAGCACCTCATGGTACCTTCTCCAAAATCGACCATATAATTGGTCACAAGACAGACCTCAACAAATATAAGAAGATCGAACTAATCCCATGCCTCCTATCTGATCACTATGGAGTAAAAGTGGTCTTCAATAGCAACAGAAACAACAGAAAGCCCACATACACGTGGAAACTGAACAATACTCTACTCAATGATACCTTGGTGAAGGAAGAAATAAAAAAAGATATTAAAGACTTTTTAGAACACAATGAAAATGAAAACACAACATACCCAAATCTATGGGACACAATGAAAGCAGTGCTAAGAGGAAAACTCATAGCCCTGAGTGCCTCCAAAAAGAAAATGGAGAGAGCATACATTACCAGCTTAATGACACACCTGAAAGCCCTAGAACAAAAAGAAGCTATTTCGCCCAGGAGGAGTAGAAGGCAGGAAATCATCAAACTCAGGGCCGAAATCAATCAAGTAGAAACAAAGAGAACCATACAAAAAATCAACAATACCAGGAGCTGGTTCTTTGAGAAAATCAACAAGATAGATAAACCCTTAGCCAGACTAATCAAAGGGCACAGAGAAAGTATCCAAATTAACAAACTTAGAAATGAAAAGGGAGATATAACAACGGAAACTGAGGAAATCCAAAAAATCATCAGATCCTACTACAAGAGCCTATACTCAACACAACTGGAGAATCTGGAGGAAATGGACAATTTCTTTGACAGATACCAAATACCAAAATTAAATCAGGACCAACTAGACCATCTAAACAGTCCCATAATGCCTAAAGAAATAGAAGGAGTCATAGAAAGTCTTCCAACCAAAAAAAGCACAGGACCAGATGGCTTCAGTGCAGAATTCTACCAGACCTTCAAAGAAGAGTTAACACCAATACTCTTCAAACTATTCCACAAAATAGAAACAGAAGGAACACTACCCAATTCCTTCTACGAAGCCACAATTACGCTGATACCAAAGCCACACAAAGATCCAACAAAGAAAGAGAACTTCAGACCAATTTCCCTTATGAACATCGATGCAAAAATACTCAATAAAATTCTTGCCAACCGAATCCAAGAACACATCAAAACGATCATCCACCATGATCAAGTAGGCTTTATCCCGGGAATGCAGGGTTGGTTCAATATACGGAAATCCATCAATACAATCCACTACATAAACAAACTCAAAGAACAAAACCACATGGTCATTTCATTGGATGCTGAAAAAGCATTTGACAAAATTCAGCATCCCTTCATGCTTAAAGTCTTGGAGAGAACAGGAATTCAAGGCCCATACCTAAACATAGTAAAAGCAATATACAGCAAACCGGTAGCCAGCATCAAACTAAATGGAGAGAAACTTGAAGCAATCCCACTGAAATCAGGGACCAGACAAGGCTGCCCCCTTTCTCCTTATCTTTTCAATATTGTACTTGTGGTACTAGCTCGGGCAATTCGACAACATAAGGAGGTCAAAGGGATACAAATTGGAAAGGAAGAAGTCAAACTATCATTATTTGCAGACGACATGATCGTCTACCTAAGTGACCCAAAGAACTCCACTAGAGAGCTCCTACAGCTGATAAACAACTTCAGCAAAGTGGCAGGTTATAAAATCAACTCAAGCAAATCAGTGGCCTTCCTATACTCAAAAGATAAGCAGGCTGAGAAAGAAATTAGGGAAATGACCCCCTTCACAATAGCCACAAACAGTATAAAGTATCTTGGGGTGACTCTTACCAAACATGTGAAAGATCTGTATGACAAGAACTTCAAGACTCTGAAGAAGGAAATGGAAGAAGACCTCAAAAAATGGGAAAACCTCCCATGCTCATGGATCGGTAGAATCAATATAGTTAAAATGGCCATTCTGCGTAAAGCACTATACAGATTCAATGCAATACCCATCAAAATCCCAACTCAATTCTTCACAGAGTTAGAAAGAGCAATTATCAAATTCATCTGGAACAACAAAAAACCCAGGATAGCTAAAACTATTCTCAGCAACAAAAGAAAATCTGGGGGAATCAGTATCCCTGACCTCAAGCAATACTACAGAGCAATAGTGTTAAAAACTGCATGGTATTGGTACAGTGACAGACAGGAGGATCAATGGAACAGGATTGAAGATCCAGAAATGAACCCACACACCTATGGCCACTTGATCCTCGACAAAGAGGCTGAAAACATCCAATGGAAAAAAGATAGCCTTTTCAACAAATGGTGCTGGTTCAACTGGAGGTCAGCATGCAGAAGAATGAGAATTGATCCATCCTTGTCTCCTTGTACTAAGCTCAAATCCAAATGGATCAAGGACCTCCACATAAAGCCAGACACTCTGAAGCTAATAGAAAAGAAACTGGGGAAGACCCTTGAGGACATCGGTACAGGGAGAAAGTTTCTGAACAGAACACCAATAGCGTATGCTCTAAGAGCAAGAATTGACAAATGGGACCTCATAAAATTACAAAGTTTCTGTAAGGCAAAGGACACCATCAAGAGGACAAATCGGCAACCAACAAATTGGGAAAAGATCTTCACCAATCCTACATCAGATAGAGGGCTAATATCCAATATATATAAAGAACTCAAGAAGTTAGACTCCAGAAAACCAAACAACCCTATTAAAAAATGGGGTACAGAGTTAAACAAAGAATTCTCTCCTGAAGAACTTCGGATGGCGGAGAAGCATCTTAAAAAATGCTCAACTTCATTAGTCATTAGGGAAATGCAAATCAAAACAACCCTAAGATTTCATCTTACACCAGTCAGAATGGCTAAGATTAAAAATTCAGGAGACAGCAGGTGTTGGAGAGGGTGTGGAGAAAGAGGAACACTCCTCCACTGCTGGTGGGGTTGCAAATTGGTACAACCACTCTGGAAATCAGTCTGGCGGTTCCTCCGAAAACTGGGCACCTTACTTCCAGAAGATCCTGCTATACCACTCCTGGGCATATACCCAGAAGACTCCCCACCATGTAATAAGGATACATGTTCTACTATGTTCATAGCAGCCCTATTTGTAATTGCCAGATGCTGGAAAGAACCCAGGTATCCCTCAACAGAAGAGTGGATGCAAAAAATGTGGTATATCTACACAATGGAGTACTATTCAGCCATTAGAAACAATGAATTCATGAAATTCTTAGGCAAATGGATGGAGCTAGAGAATATCATACTCAGTGAGGTAACCCAGACTCAAAAGGTGAATCATGGTATGCACTCACTAATAAGTGGATATTAACCTAGAAAACTGGAATACCCAAAACATAATTCACACATCAAATGAGGTACAAGAAGAAAGGAGGAGTGGCCCCTGGTTCTGGAAAGACTCAGTGAAACAGTATTCAGCAAAACCAGAACGGGGAAGTGGGAAGGGGTGGGTGGGAGGACAGGGGAAGAGAAGGGGGCTTGCGGGACTTTCGGGGAGTGGGGGGGGGGCTAGAAAAGGGGAAATCATTTGAAATGTAAATAAATTATATCGAATAATAAAAAAAAAATTAAAAAAAAAAAAGAAAAGAAAAAGGCCCAAGTGGGAAGGCAGGAAACAAGCACTTTCCAGAGCTAGATGCAGTTTCCTAGCCAGGGAGGAAGATAAATCCCTCTAAGAGAGAGCAAGCAGAGGCCTGTCAGCAGAGGACATCGAGGGGGAGCCTGAACCTCAGGCATGCCCCATAGGCCTCCAGACACAGGGCCAATTGGCTCAGATGAAAGCTGGGACCTGCAGTCATGAGGCTCAACTCTCACAAAAGGACAAACAGTGGCTCAGTCCCGAACCTGCAAAGCCAGCCTAGGAGACCAAGCCAGTGGAATGGAGCGAGCTGCCAAAGACATGTGCTGGCCTGAGGAGCCTACAAACACAGAGAAAAGCAAAAGCAACATTTTCCCAGAGCTGCAGTGGACCTGAAAAGCCCTAAGCCTATGATGTGTAAGGCATTAAGTTTGAAAACTATAAAAGAGAAAAGTAGAAAAAACCATATATAGGTGAATGAACCTGTATTGTTATCATTATATCATAAAATTGAAAGAACTTGGCCTAGAGAGATGGCTCAGCACTCAAGACCACTGCCTGCTCTTCCCCAGGTCCTGAGTGCAATTCCCAGAATCCACACAGTAGCTCACAATCATCTATAAAAGGAATTAATGCTGTCTTCTGGCACGCAGACAGAGCACTCCTATATTTTAAATCATTAAATATTTCTTAAATTGCAGGAACTTATTGTGTAGTGACTGATTCTTGTATTTACATATCTAGACTAACTTCAACAGGAAATTTCATATGTCTGTTGGTATTCCTTACAAATTAAAAGCATGTACTCTGACATTTCATTATGTCTTTGATGCATACAAACAACTGCTCTATGTTTATTTGTAAGATATACTGATTCCAAAATCATAGTGCAATGTAATGAAGTCAAAGCACAAGAAGTATGTAAACTGAGTGGATCTGGATTTCGACAGCCATTCCCTAGAAAATCTAAAAAGGCTTGTAGGGTACTCAGAAGACATAAAAGAGACTAAGACAGACACAGGGGTGTTTCCAGACATAACAGAAAGGAAAAAAACACACAGCATACAAAAACTGGAAAATACTTGTGAAATTCATATTTCACAGGTGGACGCTCTCCAATATGAAATAAGGTTAAACAACATACTCATGAATAAGGCATGGATTAAAAAAAAACCTCTATAAGTAAAAGTTTTAGAATATTTTGACCTGGATATCTGGCATAGTGGCTCAACAGCTGAAGATGCTTACCAACAAGTTTGGTACACTAAGTTCTATCCATGGGACTCACATGCTCTCCTTATTGGTACTCACATAGGAATGTGTGCTTGAACATACACACACACACACACACACACTAAAAAAGAATATTTTGAACTGAATTTTTAAAAATTAATAAGATAAAAAATTGTAGAACACAGCATAAAGTGCTAGAAGAGGGAAGCTGACGCCATGGAATCAAGAACTAGAGTGGCCCCTTGTTCTGGAAAGACTCAATGAAGCAGTATTCAGCAAAACCAGAACGGGGAAGTGGGAAGGGGTGGGTGGGAGGACGGGGGAGAGAAGGGGGCTTACGGGACTTTCTGGGAGTGGGGGGGCTAGGAAAGGGGAAATCATTTGAAATGTAAATAAAAAATATATTGAATAAAAAAAAAACAAAAACAAAAAAACAAAAAAACAAAAAAACCCAAAAAAGAACTAGAAGAATAAGCTGACTTTGCTTGGACCTTTGCAGAGAAGAAAAACAAAAACAAACTGAATACAACAATAGAATAAGAAAAAGATAAGATTTGAAGAATAAATCAATGAAATTCAAATTTAAAAGTTAGTAATACAGAGTATACACACACACACACACATACACACACATTCTCACAACCCACATACTCTGCTCAGCAGTTAAGGGTCAGAACTATTCTGTTCCTGAGTTCTATTCCCAGGCAGAAATCAAAGGAATTGGGACATAACCTACAAAGAAAGGAATAAGGTAGATCTTAACAACAAAATCTTGTTGTTATTAAAGATGAAACAGAATAATTATCAAAGCAAACCATCATGTTGACCATCCACCCAAAATAAAACCCTGTATATACTCATAGGTCTATAAATAAGAAACCAATATCAAAACAAGAGTTAAGGATTGACCCAATATTCAAAAATTAAATACTATGCTTTGAAATAAGCTTTGAGCTAAGACAGTATTCATGAAGAACACTGATACCGAGCTTGAGACAAACACTGAACAATGACTTCTGGGAGTGGGCCAGAATTCCTCCATCGTTGGTGGACACTGGGCTTAAACCTTGCCCTTAGCACATGGTTTGGTCACTGAGCAAACATGGCAAAGTTACCATCTGGGAAACTCACAGACAAGGCTTCCAGAAGTCACACAGCATCATCAGGAAGCCAGGCATACAGGCTGGTGTGATGGCTCAGTAGTTAAGAGCACTGACTGCTCTTCTGAAGATCCTGAGGTCAAATCCCAGCAACCACATGATGGCTCACAACCATCTAAAATGAGAACTGGCACCCTGTCTAAAGACAGCTACAGTGTACTTACATATAATAAAAAATAAATCTTAAAAAAAAAGGAAGCCAAGCACTAGGTAAGAAATCCAACTATAATGAGACAACTTTGGTAAAGCACATGGAAAATCCCTAAGAAAGAACCCTTTTTCCTAGGCCCATGGAACCTCCTGTCACAGACCACTGCAGCAACCTTGAGCTCTTGGATATCACCCTGCTCTGCTTTCAATGACCTACTCCAACCACTAGATCACTGTAGAGAAGCCAGCCAGCAAAGAATCCCTAACACAGATCCAAAGGTCATGAACTATGTTAAGTTGTCATATTTTCAGGATGGCTCTGATCCAAGGTTTGAATGTGAATGATCCTCTGCAGAGTCAAGACTGAGATGCTGGGTTCCAAGCTGGTGACACTATTTTTAGAAGTGAGGAAAACGTCAGGAATTTGCAACCAGTTAGAGGAAATAGATCACTGGACCATATCCTTGTGCATTATATTCTCTAGCCCTTTCTGAATCTTTCTCTCTGCTTGCTTTCTACAATCAGAAGACAAAATTCAGAAAGGATGCTAAAATTTCAAGTATCAATTAGGGAAAATAAATAAATGGGTAGGATTTTCTGAGCAGGAAATATAATTGCTTCCCTGCAAGGATTCAACAGAGTGTTTAGTAAAAGGACACAAGCTACAAAAGATGTTCTTTCTCCTTACTGAGAGAAGTGGGATTGACCTAGTTAGACTCCATGAAACAAGGCAGCTGATGTGGGAGACTGCTGGGTAATGGATTTTGGTGAACTCTAAGTATGTACTTTTTAAAGAACTTACTCCGGCACCCGTTCCTGTACTAAACACCACAATTAGAAAAAAAGAAAGATCAGGAAGGAGGAGGGGGGTAGAAAGGGGACAGTGCAGGGTGTAGTAGGTAATAGGGTATGCTTAATACACAGAGGACAGTGCAGGGTGTGGTTCAGTAACAGGGAAACACTTAATGCTCGTGAGACCCTTGGCTGGAGTCCCAACAAGCACGAACACACAGAGGAAATGGAACGGAGGCCTCTGAGTATTAGGCTGACATAAGTGAAAGAAGATGGCCAAGTGCAAACTTAGGCATTTGCTAGAGAAAGGGAATATCAACTAAGAGACTTGCAAGAGCCAGAAAGCAGAATGAAGATACATGGAGCATGGACCTGGACTAGGCTTTTATCAAAGACCTGGCACAGGTGCCTAATGGGAATAAATGCCCAAATCAGTGTGCACAGGGCACCCCGCATCCCAGCACCTTGCCTTCTACAAGTGTCCACCATGTATGCCCTTGCCAGCCTCTTCACTATGCACTATGCTCTGGATGAATATGGAGGGCAGGAGTACCAGGTACTAAGAACCAAGTTAATCATGATTTCATCCAGTTCCTTAAGGGCTCAAACCCCATGGTGGAAATGATGGTTGCCAAAGAAATTTGAAATATGGGAGAAATTAATAATTTGTGGCAATAAGGAAAACTATAATTTATTAAATGTTGCTATATTACTATTAATGAGAATTAAAGTATACTTCTTTCTGTAAATTTAGGCATTTCTTACTGATGGCCAGACTATGAATACAAATAAAATAACAACATATCATAAAGTAGGGAATAAATAACTCATCACATACTCATTCATGATGTTTGTAAGTTCCTTGGTTTGTTTTTACCCTTGGAAACACGAAGAGGATACTGGGGTACACTTGAGAGGAGAATCGTATAGAGTCCTGAGAGTGACAGGATATTCATGGCTTGGTCCCAGATTCTCACTCAAAACACAGTGCAATTAGCTGAAGAAGAAAAGAAGAAGGAGGAGGAAGAAGGAGGAGGGAGGAGGAGGAGGAAGAAGGAGGAGGAGGAGGAGGAGGAGGAGGAGGAGGAGGAGGAGGAGGAGGAGGAGGAGAAGGAGAAGGAGAAGGAGAAGGAGAAGGAGAAGGAGAAGGAGAAGGAGAAGGAGAAGGAGAAGGAGAAAAGGAGAAGGAGAAGGAGAAGGAGAAGAAGAAGAAGAAGAAGAAAAGAAGAAGAAGAAGAAGAAGAAGAAGAAGAAGAAGAAGAAGAAGAAGAAGAAGAAGAAGAAGAAGAAGAAGAAGAAGAAGAAGAAGAAGAAGAAGAAGAAAACAGAAGAAGAAGAAAAGCATAAGAAAACAGTCCCTGGGGCTAGAGAAATAGCTCAATGATAAAGAGCATGGCTGCTCTTCCAAAGGACACATGTTCAATTCCCAGCACCCCTAGTTGGTCACAACTCTCTGTAACTTTTTCCTGGGGCTCTGGCACCCTCACATAGATGTACATGCAGTCAAAACAACAATTCAAGTAAAATAAATTTAAAAAAAGAAACAAAAAAGACACATCTAAAAAAGAGTGCAACAAAGACACACTGACAATGAACCCATAATACATTCACAGTCATTACTCATGGCTCAGTTAATGAAAACACACATCTATAATTAATATGAAATTGGGTAACAATTAACATTCGCTTTTAAAGATACTAATTAAACCAGAGTCATTATATTTTCTCACCATAAACACTAAAATCACCTGTTAGATGAAATATTCCATTAATGCACCATAAGGGCTCCAAATAAGTACTTCCTCTATACAACAACTTCTATTATACAGTTCATTTTCATGGGAAATGTGCAGATTAAAAGGTTTTTTTGCCCATGCTTATACAGGAAGACAATTTAAGTAATGCACATTTGATATAGGACATCATTACAGTAATGTTTCCAAATGGGGCTTCTCCATGTATCCAAACCCTTGTTTAGTTCCCATAAATAAGATGGAGTTTGCCATTAGATTAATTTGACCAAGAGGAACTCAGCAAATATGAAGATATCATAAAATTGAAAAGAAGTTCTTGACTGGCATTTACCTACTGGACACAGCTATGTTGTGAAGATAGGCTGTTGAGGCTGATAACTTCTGGGGCTTCAGTCTGATGTCCAGTGGTTGCTCCTGATTCTTTTCAAGGCTTTATTTCCATCAAGGTGGCACCAAGGTAGGCTATCATGTCGTCTGCAAATAATGATAGTTTGACTTCTTCCTTTCCAATTTGTATCCCTTTGACCTGCTTATGTTGTCGAATTGCCCGAGCTAGTACCTCAAGTACAATAGTGAAAAGATAAGGAAAAAGGAGCTGACCCTTATTGTACACAAATATGCATACACGCAAAATAATGACTCACATTAAACTAATGAGATGAACATGTCTGAAGTTTTAAAACAAAGCCACGCTGTAGTAATACATGACTTTAATCCCAGCACTTGGAAAACAGGGGTAGGCTGATCTCTGAATATAAAGCTTACCTGGTCTATAGAACAAATTCCAGGATACTCCGGATACACAGAGAAACCCAGTCTCAAAAAAATTAAATAATTAAAAAAAGATAATGAAATTTGTTTTTAGGTAAAAGAAGAATAGGTTGGATATATTGAAATGACTTCAGAAAAGATATCGGGAATAAAAAACTTTTTTGAAACTGAACATGAACAAGGAATATATGATAAACAGAAATGTCCAGTTGTGGCATGCGAGGGACCAGTCTCTGCATGGGAGGGGGCTCTGAGGGAAGGGGTGTGTCTGGGAGCATCAAAAAGAACAACTCGAAGTTAAATTGTGGAACCAAGCTGGCTTCCTAAGTTCTACTGAGTTGGGTTTCCAGACTGTTCTCTCTCTCTCTCTCTCTCTCTCTCTCTCTCTCTCTCTCTCTCTCTCTCTCTCTCTCTCTCTCTCTCTCTCTCTCCCCTTCCTTCCCTCCTTCCCTCCCTCCCTCCCCCACTCTCTCTCTGACAGCATTTTTGCTATTCTAAAATCCCTCTGGTTGAGACAGCTCTCTCTGCTACTAGAAGTCTAAAACCTATGTAGATAACTCATGACTTTTCTGGCTTTGGTCAGAAAAGCTGCTATAAAAATTATTGGAGCTGGACAGTGGTGGTGCTTCCCTTTAATCCCAGCACTTGGGAGGCAGAGGCAGGTGGATTTCTGAGTTTGAGGCCTGGTCTACAGAGTGAGTTCCAGGACAACCAGGGCTATACAGAAAAACCCTGTCTCAAAAACAAAACAAAACAAAACAAAACAAAAAGTTATTGGATCTTCTGACCAAGTCAGAAATTCTGTTAAGAAAAAATTCTTGAAGAACTGTGTTACTCTCCAAAGATTTCCAGATAGCTCTGACCTTGCTAGAGAAAAATTCTGAAGAACTGCTATCTCTTTTTGCTATCTCATCTCTGGCACACCACAAACCCACTTTTTTATTTGCATATCAATTTGCTTATTTATTTCAGGTTCCCTTTGATTATTTTATAAATCAGCATCCCTTGACCCCAGCCCTTTGATTCTTAGGAGACAGAAAGCACACGTTTTTTTCTTAACATTGCAAAAGAATTCAGAGATCTGTCTGCCTATGTTAAGCACAGGTGATAGGATAGTTGGGAAATTATCATTTCTACCACACCTGGGCCTAACCTTACTCTGTCCTAGGCTGACCTTGAACTCAGGAAGCTGGCTGCATTTGTATCTGCCTGCCTTATATCTTTCTGACAAGCTGGCTCATAAATGCAGCTGCCTTTTTCCCTTTAGATTAGTGAAGCCCTTTGTAATTTATATTACATCCTTATAGTTTACATAGTTTACAAATTATATATATCTCATATATTTAGAGTTATTTTCCACAGCCTTAAGGACATTTCCTGATGATCCCAGTGTTTACTATTTTGCTGAGACATTAGCCACACCTTCACCTCCTGGACTTGTGCTATCTGATTATTATGGAATCATTAACATTAACAGAGGACATTCCTCAGAGGAATATAAAATATGTTCATTATTATACAAGCAAGTCTTCTGCCCACAGAAGCTATCAACACTCATGAAGAGCCCTGTCCCAGCGGCAGGAGCCTATGCCTGCAGTGTCAGTACTTGAGAGGGTAAGGGAGACTGTAGCCATGAAGTCAGCCTGATGTCCAAAACAAGATCCTGAGAAAGAAGAAAAGGAAAGGAAGGAGGGAGGAAAGTAGAGAGGGAAGGAAGGAGAGAGAAAACCCTAAAAGAACTCTAAATTCAAAAGCCTACATCGGCAGACTTAGAATGTTAATAAAAGCATTCACCAACGCAACATGAAAAGATCCACAAAATATCCATTTATGTATAGGTTGCACTTTAAACACACATTACCTCTTGATTTTCTTCCCTAACCAACTTTTGATTGACTGACACTGAAAGGTAGTTTTGCATAGCTGTTCCTATTATATATAGAGAGATAGATAGATAGATAGATAGATAGATAGATAGATATAGATATAGATATAGATATAGATATAGATATAGATATAGATATATAGGTATAGATATAGATATAGATTAAAATATGCATGGAATGTGACTATGTCCAGATTCAAAAACTCATTTGGGTCCATGTGACCCAAAAGTTTGACTTTCACTAAGTGCCATACTGTAACATCTGGCACTATCATGTGGAAATATTTGAAATATTTGGAATTTATTATGGGGAAGGCACATACCTGAAGTTCATACTACAGCAAGTACTGTCTCAAGTTTGCCAAGCTTGGGTGCCCTTACCCACCATGCCATGGGTCCTGTATGAACCTTTGACACCTAAAAGTATATTATTCTCTTTTTGCTACTGCTGAGAAATTGATTTCATGCATGTTAGTCAAGCACTCTACCACAGAGCCTCATCCCCCAGCTGCACTGCTGCAGTATTGCTGATCTCAATAAAACATTCCTACAGTCTATTCTCTGGGAGCCTCACCAGAGGGCACTCTATAACCATTTTAGATAAATCTAAATCTCTTTCACTGTAAGACTGAGTACTGATCTTCATGTCAACTTAGTAAGGAGGCTTCTACCTCATTTTTTAACATAGTTTTTTTTTTTTTTTAATATTTCTAACCAATTGTGACTATAAAGAGTCCAAAGGAAACTAAGTGATATATATATATATATATATATATATATATATATATATATATATACATAAATATAATGTAAGTGAGATAGATAGATAGATAGATAGATAGATAGATAGATAGATAGATATCCTTTGGACTCCATGAGACATTGTAAATTACTAACCAAAATATATGTATTCAGACATCATTTGATCAAATTATTAGGCATCTCCTCCCTCTAGTCAAACCTTGAAGAAAACAAGTGTAAGTTCCTGGCCTCAAAAGGCCTAAGTTCCACTAAGGGAAACAAAAAACCTCAATATCTAGACGATGAGAGGGGTGAGTGGGGACTACAGGATTAGAACTGCAATTTTAAGTAAGGTGGTCAAAGAAACCCACACTGAGGAGGTAATGGTTAGGTCAGAACATAAAGGAGGTGAAGTGAGCTAGGAGGATGGGTAAAGAAAGAGCAATCCACACCAGGAAAGCACATGGCAGTCACACATTATAATCATAAACTAGCCTCACTTAGAGGAAGGGTCTGGAGGGCACATGGATCTCCCTGGGAGGGGGAGATAGAATACATATTATGGATGAACTAGCACAGGTGGGAACAGGAACAGGGTGGTCAGTGAGGAGGGGTAACAGAGATGGGGTAGAGGGAGAGGATTCAGGGAGAGACAGGATGGAGGGGCATTTTAGGAATGATATGGAAACCTGGTAAAGCGAACTTCCTAAAATATATGAAGGTAAACCTAAAGAGGTCTCCTAATAATAAGGGAGATGGTGTCCTAGCTGGGAATCTCTCGTCATGCAACAAGGCTCCCAGTACTGGGACTAGGTTGCATTCATTTGAGTTGTTGGCCAAGGGAGTCCCACAGAAATCTCCAAACAATCCAGGTTGATGCTAAGACAAAAAGGCTCTCTGCATTAATAGTGGGCTGTCATTGCTGAGGACAACACCCATGCAACCACTAAAGATGGAGAAGTCAAACTGGGGCCTACATGGAGCCTTCGTCCCTATGTTCTAGTTTCTTTGGTCTGGAAGGTATACTCTGTAGGCTACCAAAAGAGAATGTAAACATCAACCCAGCAACAAAAACCTATGACCTACAATCTGTCCTGCCTGCAAAATGTGCTAGGGCAATGGTGGCACAGAACTGGTGGAAGTAGCCAGCCAATATCTGATTTGGCTTAAAGCCTACTCCAAGGGAAGGAACCCATACCCAATATGGCTTAGGGAACCAAGAACTAGAAGCTAGATAGCCAGATCCTTAGGGTAAAACCAAACACTACTACTCTAAAAAAATAAAATATCAATAAAAAAGATTCTGAATGATAGCCTGCTTTGCCTATAGAAAGATGCCTTATTCATTTATCACCAGAGAAGCTTCCTCTGGCAGCAGATGGGAACAGATGCAGAGATCCACAGGCAGGCATTACAGGGAGAGAGAGGCCAAAAGGGAGATCTCTATCAATCCCCCCTCCCAGATCTCATCGAACTCACAGAAGAGGAAACAGAAAGAGTGTTAGAGTCAGAAGGAATGGAGGACACCAGGAGAACAAGGCCCTCTGAATCAACTAAGCAAGGAGCTCATCAACATTGCAGCAGCAAGCACAGGGTCGACAGAGGTCTGCACCAGGTCTTCTGCACACATATTACAGCTTTCAGCCTAGTATTTCTATGAAACTCCTGAGTGTGAGAACAAGTGGGTCTCTGACTCTTGGGCCTGCTCTTAGGACTTCCTCTTATTGGGTTGCTATGTCTAAAGTCAATATGATAGCTTTTGCTTTATCTTATTATACCTTCTTTTGTCATATTTGGCTGTTATCTCTTAGAAACCTGCTTTTTTTTTCTAATGAGATACAAAAAGGAAGGGGAGCAGAAGGGAGAGGAGGACAGAAACTGGAGGGAGGGGTAGAGGGAGGAAAATAGAATCAGGATATAGTGTATGAAAAAGAAAATGTTTCCAATGAATGTGAAAATGAAAAAAATAAATAAAACAGCCTCACTTACCAGCAGAATAAAAACAACTAACTTATGAGTAAATTTGGAGCATATATATCAAGCAGCCTGTGGCATAAACTCTAAGCAGAGGTGTCATGGTTAGTTAACATTGATTGTCATTTTGATGCACCTGGGAAGAGAGATGCTGAACTGAGAAATGGCCTCATTCAAACTGCCCTGTGTGCCTGCCTGTGGGCATTTTCTCTGAGCTAATTAATGTAAGAGGGTCTAGTCCACAGTGAGGAGCTCTATTGCTGATCAGATACGCCTGGGCAATATGAGGAAAATACATGAATATAACCATGGACACAAGCCAGCAAGCAGCAGTCCTCTGAGGTCTCTGCTTCAGTTCCAGTTCCCTGGTTTCTGTCTGCCTTAAGTTCCTGCCTTCACTGCCTTTAGTTGGACTGAAACTTGTAAGAAAATTAATACTTTTCCTCCTCTGATTTGCTTTTAGCCATAATGTTTATCCCAATGACAAAAGCCAAACTACAACACGCCTAAGTGAGAAATGTAATGCTCCTCCCTTTGAGAGAATCAGCCCTTCCCACCCTGTTATCTCTCTGGCACTTACACTCCTGGGCCTGGTGAGGCAGCTAGAGGACCTGGGAGCAACCTGGTACAATGTGTAGCCTCAGGATGAGAATCATGGACACCTTTACAAACTGCTGCAAATAGAATCAGGCTAGATCTGACTCCTAAGAGTCCTGGGCTTGCATTTACACTGCTTAGGTAGTTGTTACAACCTGAAGTTGTCAAAAAGAAGAGAAGAAATTAGTGGGTTCAAGAAGAAACTTAGGTCCAGTTTACACAGGTAACAAATAGTTCAGGCTAGGCATTATGATCCCTGCTATCCACAGGAGAATATCCAAATCTCTGAACCCATCCATTCCCTGCTTAGGACTATCATTAGCTAGTCTGAACTGGTTGACTCATTTCAACTATTAACTCCATCCTCTGAGCAAAAAAGCATACATCCTACCTTTGGCATCATCAGAAAATGGCAAATGTGGGATGCCTACTGTTAAGTGACATGACTTTTCCTGAGGATACACAATACATGTCTATTTATCCCAGAGAGGGAGCCCATGACATACTAAAGTACAGGTCACATCTAAGTTCAACTTGATGAATCAATGAGTCTTATTAAGGATTACATACAGGAATATGAGTGAGAGGTTAGTAACAGGAAAAGAAATGACTCAAAAACCACCCCGGCTGGATGACAGTTTCCAAGAGCTAGGAACCTGGAGTTGATGTGCAGCCTGCAGGCAGCTCGACAAGATCCAGAGTGTCCCTTCCAGATGACTCATTTGGTACATCTCTAAAATATGTGGCTACTTGTGATAATGATAAGCCCTAACATTTGCCTCCAAAGTGGTGATGCATGTACCAGCTTCTAGTAATTCATCAATTCTCAAGGATGTTGGCATGTTTCAGAGACTTGACTTCTCTTAGTTTCATAAAAAGTGGCTTCTACAATTCCTCATTGTCTTTGTTGCTTTAGAATGAGAGAAGAAAAATTAAACAAGTGCTACATTTAAATTATAACCCTCATCCAAAAAAGAAGAAGAAGCAGCTTGAGTTCTTCAACTTGAAAACCTGTCTCTTGGGGCTGGAGAGATGGCTCACTAGTTAAGAGCACTGACTGCTTTTCTGAAAGTCCTGAGTGCAAATCCCAGAAACCACATGGTGGCACACAACCACCTGTAATGAGATCTGATGCCCTCTTCTAGGTTGTCAGAAGACAGCTACAGTGTACTTACATATAATAAATTGAAAAAAATTGTTGGGGTCTGTCTTGTGACCAATTTTATGATCGATTTTGGAGAAGGTCCCATGAGGTGCTGAGAAAAAGGTATATTCTTTTGTTTTAGGATGAAATGTTTTATATAATATATATATATATATATATATATATATATATATATATATGTATATATATATATATATATATATATATATATATATATATATATATATATATATATATATATATAAATCTAGTTGGTCCAAAGCTTCAATTAGTTTCACTGTGTTTAGTTTTCTGTTTTCCTGATCGGTCCATTGAGGAGAGTGGAGTGTTGAAGTTACCCCACAATTATTGTGTTAGGTGCAATGTGTGCTTTGAGCTTTAGTAAAGTTTCTTTTATGAATGAGGGTGCCCTTGCATTTGGAGCATAGATGTTCGGGATTGAGAGTTCTTCTTGATCTAGCATTGTAGGGGAATACCAGGACAGAGAAAAGGAGGGAGGTGATTGGAGAATGGGTGGAGATAAGAGGGCTTATGGGAAATATGGGGAGTGGGGAACCTGGAAAGGGGAAAGCATTTGGAATGTAAACAAATAATTAAAAAAAAAAAAAAAGAGCCAATGGAAGTCACATTTAAAAAAATTAAAAGAAAAAAAAAAAAGCAGGGCAGTGGTGGCCCATGCCTTTAATCTCAGCACTTGGGAGGCAGAGGCAGGTGAATTTCTGAGTTTGAGGCCAGCCTGGTGTACAGAGTGAGTTCTATGACAGCCAGGGCTACACAAAGAAACCCTGCCTCGAAAAAACAAAAAACAAAAAAAGGGAAAGGAAAGGGAAAGGAAAGGGAAAGGAAAGGGAAAGGAAAGGGAAAGGAAAGGGAAAGGAAAGGGAAAGGAAAGGGAAAGGAAAGGGAAAGGAAAGGGAAAGGAAAGGGAAAGGAAAGGGAAAGGGAAAGGAAAAGGAAAGGGAAAGGAAAGGAAAGGGAAAGGAAAGGGAAAGGGAAAGGAAAGGAAAGGGAAAGGAAAGGGAAAGGGAAAGGAAAGGGAAAGGAAAGGGAAAGGAAAGGGAAAGGAAAGGGAAAGGAAAGGGAAAGGAAAGGGAAAGGAAAGGGAAAGGAAAGGGAAAGGAAAGGGAAAGGAAAGGGAAAGGAAAGGGAAAGGAAAGGGAAAGGGAAAGGAAAGGAAAGGAAAGGAAAGGAAAGCAAAGCAAAGCAAAGCAAAGCAAAAGCAAAGCAAAGCAAAGCAAAGCAAAGCAAAGCAAAGCAAAGCAAAGCAAAGCAAAAGCAAAGCAAAGCAAAGGAGAAACCCGTCTTGACTTCTTTCTCAAATAAAAACACCCCTTCCCATGGGTTCTCATTATGATTTCTTACACCATAGCTCACGGCCTAACTTCTAAATCTGTTTCTGTATTATCTCATCAACTTCGTAAGTGAAATACTCTAAAACTTTAAACACTATGTGTTACTCATTATACTCTGGTTCAACATTACATTTACTTGTTTGTGACTCCTCAGTATAAATAAACTTATCTGTCTTTGTTGAAATTAATTCCATGAAGTAAGGACATTACTTTTACATTTTTTCTTTCTTTTTTTAACATTTTTTTTATTTCGTTCGATATATTTTTTATTTACACTTCAAATGATTTCCCCTTTTCTGGTCCCCCCACTCCCCGAAAGTAACAAAAGCCCCCGTCCCTCCCCCTATTCTCCCACGCACCCCTTCCCACTTCCCTGTTCTGGTTTTGCCCTATACTGCTACACTGAGTCTTTCCAATCCTCCGTTCTTCTTGTACCTCATTTGATGTGTGGATTATGTTTTGGGTATTCCAGTTTTCCAGGCTAATATCCACTTATTAGTGAATGCATACCATGATTGATCTTTTGAGACTGGGTTACCTCACTGAGACAGGGTTTCACTGTGTAGCACTGGCTGTCCTGGAACTCACTCTGTAGACCAGCTGGCCTTGAACTCAGAAATCTGCCTGCCTCTACCTCCCAAGTACTGTAATTAAAGCTGTGTGCCATCACTACCTGGCTACTTTTACATTTTTATTTATATAAAATATATATATATAAGAACCAGTACTTGCAATCTGTGTCATGAGAATGTGCTAAAACAAAAACAAGCACATGAAATCTGTCTGAAAACAAAATCCCCATGAGCCTGGAGTGCAAGAGGCAATTGAAACTGTGAAAAAGAAGAAGTACCAGAAAAAAACATCAAATTACAGAAGTCAGAGGTTAGATGGGGGGCTGGGGGAGGGTCTCAACTATTTCATCAAATTGAAATACAGGAACATATGCAAGAGAACTGTCCATGCAGACTACATAACAAACACATTTGAGCCCTCAGATATGGAACTGGGGGACAAACTGAAGATATGGCCAACTTTTGTTATACAAGGTCTCCTATCCACATGGACCAACAACCAACCTGGCAGAGTCTTGTTTGCAGGTTCTTCTGCTGTCCCATGGCTCCCTCTCCCTCTTCCAATTTGAAGATCAACTCAGGTTTAGGGATGCATTGCACTGTTAATAGGAAATAATATAGGACTTGGAAACATTTTGCTAATAAGGTTCTTTGAAGAAAGATAAATCCAGGATTTTATGATCTAGGCAACAAAAATACAAACGTGGGCCTTTCACTAGAGAGCAGTGAATAATCATACAGGGGCTAGAACCTTAGCCCTCAACCTTACAAGTGCCCATATATTTACTGCAGGGAAGGTGCTTGCTCCTGAGACTTACCCAGTGACAGCAGGCTACTATATGTCTCCAGCATCACATTCCTGTATAGCATCTTCTGAGCATTGTTGAAATTTTGCCACTCCTCCCAGGTGAACTTCACAGTGACATCCTCAAGTGACACCATCTCCTGTAACAGCACATTTCTCCTCAATCAATTTACTCTAAGCTTGTAAAAAAGAACTTGAAGACAAGCTTCTCTTAAGGGGTAGAAGGCTCTCATGTGTATTTTACATTATAATATACCTTGTTTATGTAGTATAAAAAGTAAACAAAAAATCCTGATGCAATTAATTAATTAATGTGCAACCTGATAATATAAAAATTAAAGCCTTCACTGTTGGTGTAAGAGAACCCAGACTACTCAGGTAACCAGGCCTTAATCAGATAGGGCTGCATGTCAACATAAACATACCCTCGCCTCGCTCTACCTCTTAGGAGTTTGAGGCGGCATGACTAATGTCATGTTGTATGGGTTGTGCAATAATAATTCCCATTCTCTTGTGTACATTAATTATCTTTAATATAAATAACATCTGTGAATTAATCCAGTGGCTGTATTACTTATTTTATGCTATTTCTCAATAATCACACAGAAAAATCAGTATTTCTTTAAATCTACACCTCAATAGCTCAGGTCCCACTATTCTCTATTCTGCCCAGCCATTGGGTGATCATCAGTTATTGTCGGGCAGAGAATAAATGGTAAGAATTGTTTACAGAAACTTGACACAGGACATTCTTATTATAAGCATTTTTGTGCTGTGTCATGATTGAAACAAGATATGAGGGCAGAGAAATCTGAATTTGAATTGCACAAGGGTAAACTTTACACAGTGTACAGAAATATTATGTCTAGATTTCCCCATCATGTCTAATAAAAGGCTCTTTTATTATAATAAACAACACAGATCAGGAACAATTATGAACCAATTATAAAAATATTAGGTAAGAGTTGCATTGAAAAAGTCTGGCCTATTTGCATTTGTAAACTCATAAAGTATGTTATTTCATCCCTTAAAAGGTGATAAAGACTTAAATAGTCCACGAAAATTATGAGCTGAGGCTGGAAAAGAGTTGGCTCTGACAGAGAAGAAACTATAAAACACACATCTAGATCGGTACCCACAGATCACCTGCATCCTGGCTGTCTTCCCTTCTACTCATTCTCCCACAGGAATTCTTACACAGGGAGAAGATTTTAATCTTAGAATAGATATTTTTAGTACACAAACAGAGTAAAAAATTAAAAACCTATATAGAAAAGGTTTCTGAATTCATTCTAAAGGGAAAATTGTGACTTTGTCAACTCTCTGGAATGGATCCACCTGAATTGTGGGAACTTTTACCAATATTGAGACTGCCTTACTATGCTCACAAGATGAACTTTGGCAAAGAGCCTGCAATAATTTTTAGAAGAAATTAACAACAAATACCCAAAAAGCAAGTGGCTTCAATTCGTAAAAAAATAAAATAAAATAAAAACAAAAAACAAAAAACAAAACAAAACAAAAAAACTAATTGGATTTTTGCTTGTATAATAAAAATGATTCCAATTTCTGGAGCACTTACAGTTTACACTGATGCAAATAATTCAGGAAAGACAGGATATAAGTCAGAAGATATAAGTAAAGTGGTTAAAAATCCTTGTGAATCAGGATAAAATCAGAATCGTATAAAATACTTATGAAATAATAAAATTTTCAAGAATCTCTTAATATAGTAACTAACTATAAATATGCAAAAATGTTGTTTTCCATATAGAAACTGCGGAACTTATTAAGGATGATTTCAAAATGACTTCTCTGTTTATTCGACAAGTGGGCTGATTCTGTCATTATGTGTTTATTAGAAATAATGGCATGTGGAGAAAGAGGAACAGTCCTCCACTGCTGGTGGGATTGCACCCTGGTAAAACCTCTCTAGAAATCAGTCTGGCGGTTCCTCAGAAAACTTGGCATGACACTTCCGGAGGACCCTGTCATACCACTCCTGGACATATACCCAGAGGATTCCCTGGCATGCAATAAGGACACATGTTCCACTGTGTTCATAGCAGACATATTTATAATAGCCAGAAGATGGAAAGAACCCAGATGTCCCTCAATGGAGGAATGGATACAGAAAATGTGGTATATTTACACAATGGAATACTACTCAGCTATTAAAAACAATGAACTCATGAAATTCTTAGGCAAATGGTTGGAACTGGAAAATATCCTAACTGAAGTAACCCAATCACAAAAGAACACACATGGAATGCAGTCACTGATAAGAGAATATTAGCCCAAAAGCTCTGGATACACAAGATGCAATTCACATATCAAATCATTACCAAGAAGAAGAAAGGAGAAGGCCCTGGTCCTGGAAAGGTTTCTGGAACTGGACAAGAATGGAAAAGCCCATGGTTACAAATGGCATCCAATGTCAGGCACAGAATCCAAGATTAGACGAAAGATCCATGTATTAGAAAAAGGCCCAAGTGGGAAGGCAGGAAACAAGCACTTTCCAGAGCTGGATGCAGTTTCCCAGCCAGGGAGGAAGATAAATCCCTTTAAGAGAGAGCAAGCAGAGGCCTGTCAGCAGAGGACATCGAGGGGGAAGCTGGAACCTCAGGCATGCCCCATAGGCATCCAGAGACAGGGCCAATTGGCTCAGATGAAAGCTGGGACCTGCAGTTATGAGGCTCAACTCTCACAAAAGGACAAACAGTGGCTCAGTCCCGAACCTGCAAAGCCAGCCTAGGAGACCAAGCCAGTGGAACGGAGCTAGCTGGCAGAGACATGTGCTGGCCTGAGGAACCTGCAGACACAGAGAAAAGCAAAAACAACATTTTCCCAGAGCTGCAGTGGACCTGAAAAGCCCTAAGCCTCTGAAGTGTAAGGCATTAAGTTTGAAAACTATAAAAGAGAAAAGTAGAAAAAAACATATATAGGTGAATGAACCTGTATTGTTATCATTATATCTTAAAATTGAAAGAACTTGGCCTAGAGAGATGGCTCAGCACTCAAGACCACTGCCTGCTCTTCCCCAGGTCCTGAGTGCAATTCCCAGAATCCACACAGTAGCTCACAATCATCTATAAAAGGAACTAATGCTGTCTTCTGGCATGCAGACAGAGCACTCCTATAATTTAAATCATTAAATATTTCTTAAATTGCAGGAACTTATTGTGTAGCGACTGATTCTTGTATTTACATATCTAGACTAGTTTCAACAGGAAATTTCATATGTCTATTGGTATTCCTTACAAATTAAAAGCATGTACTCTGACATTTCATTATGTCTTTGATGCATACAAACAACTGCTCTATGTTTATTTGTAAGACATACTGATTCCAAAATCATAGTGCAATGTAAAGAAGTCAAAGTACAAGAAGTATGTAAACTGAGTGGATCTGGATTTCGACATCCATCCCCTAGAAAAACTAAAAAGGCTTGTAGGGTACACAGAAGACATAAAAGAGACTAAGACAGACACAGGGGTGTTTCCAGACATAACAGAAAGGAAAAAACACACAGCATACAAAAACTGGAAAATACTTGTGAAATTCATATTTCACAGGTAGACGCTCTCCAATATGAAATAAGGTTAAACAACTTACTCATGAATAAGGCATGGATTTTAAAAAAAAAAACTCTATAAGTAAAAGTTTTAGAGTATTTTGTCCTGGATATCTGGCATAGTGGCTCAACAGCTGAAGATGCTTACCACCAATTTGATACACTAAGTTCTATCCTTGGGACTCACATGCTCTGCTGATTTGTACTCACATAGGAATGTGTGCTTGAACACACACACACACACACACACACACACACACACCCAAAGAATATTTTGAACTGAATTTTTAAAAATTAATAAGATAAAAAATTGTAGAACACAGCATAAAGTGCTAGAAGAGGGAAGCTGACGCCATGGAATCAAGAACTAGAAGAATAAGCTGACTTTGCTTGGACCTTTGCAGAGAAGAAAAACAAAAACAAACTGAATACAACAATAGAATAAGAAAATGATAAGATTCAAAGAATAAATCAATGAAATTCAAATTTAAAAGTTAGTAATACAGAGTACACACACACACACACGTACACACACATACACACACACACACATTCTCACAACCCACATACTCTGCTCAGCAGTTAAGGGTCAGAAATATTCTGTTCCTGAGTTCTATTCCCAGGCAGAAATCAAAGGAATTGGGACATAGGCTACAAAGAAAGGACTAAGGTAGATCTTAACAACAAAATCTTGTTATTATTAAAGATGAAACAGAATAATCATCAAAGCAAACCATTATGTTGACCATCCACCCAAAATAAAACCCCATATATACTCATAGGTCTATAAATAATAAACCAATATCAAGAGTTAAGGACTGACTCAATATTCAAAAATTAAATACTATCCTTTGAAATAAGCTTTGAGCTATTAATATACTAATAAGTGTATTCATGAACAACACTGACACGAGCTTGAGAGAAACACTGAACAGTGACTTCTGAGAGTGGGCCAGAAGGCCTGGGCAATTCCTCCATCATTGGTGGACACTGGGCTTAAACCTTGCCCTTAGCACATGGTTTGGTCAGTGAGCAAACATGGCAAAGTTACCATCTGGGATACTCACAGACAAGGCTTCCAGAAGTCACACACCATCATTAGGAAGCCATGGGTTGGTGAGATGGCTCAGTGGTTTAGAGCACTGACTGCTCTTCTGAAGGTCCTGAGTTCAAATCCCAGCAACCACATGATGGCTCACAACCATCTGAAATGAGAACTGGCACCCTGTCTAAAGACAGTTACAGTGTCCTTGCATATAATAAAAAACAAATCTTTAAAAAAAAAAAAAAAAGGAAGCCAAGCACTGGGTAGGAAATTCAACTATCATGAGACAACTTTGGTAAAGCACATGGAAAATCCCTAAGAAAGAACCCTTTTTCCTAGGCCCATGGAACCTCCTGTCACAGACCACTGCAGCAACTGTGAGTGCTCTTGGATATCACCCTGTTCTGCTTTCAATGACCTACTCCAACCACTAGATCACTGTAGAGAAGCCAGCCAGCAAAGAATCCCTAACACAGATTCAGAGATCATGAACTATGTTGTCACATTTTCAGGATGGCACTGATCCAAGGTTTGAATATGAATGATCCTCTGCAGAGTCAAGACTGAGATGCTTGGTTCCAAGCTGGTGGCACTATTTTTAGAAGTGAGGAAAACTTCAGGAATTTGCAACCAGTTAGAGGAAATAGATCACCAGACCATATCCTTGTGCATTATATTCTCTAGCCCTTTCTGAATCTTTCTCTCTGCTTGCTCTCTACAATCAGAAGACAAAATTGAGAAAGGATGCTAAAATTTCAAGTATCAATTAGGGAAAATAAATAAACAGGTAGGATTTGCTGAGCAGGAAATATAATTGCTTCCCTGCAAGGATTCAACAGAGTGTTTAGTAAAAGGACACAAGCTCCAAAACATGTTCTCCTTACTGAGGGAAGTGGGATTCACCTAGTTAGACTCCATGAAACAAGGCAGCTGATGTGGGAGACTGCTGGGTAATGGATTTTGGTGAACTCTAAGTATGTAGTTTTTAAAGAATTTACTCCGGCACCCTTTCCTGTACTAAAGGCCACAATTAGAAAAACGAAAGATCAGGAAGGAGGAGGGGGGCAGAAAGGGGACAGTGCAGGGTGTAGTAGGTAATAGGGGATGCTTAAGGGTGTGGTTCAGTAACAGGGAAACGCTTTATGCTTGTGAGACCCTTGGCTGGAGTCCCAACAAGCACGGACACACAGAGGAAATGGAACGGAGGCCTCTGAGTATTAGGCTGACATAAGTGAAAGAAGATGGCCAAGTGCAAACTTAGGCATTTGCTAGAGAAAGGGAATATCAACTAAGAGACTTGCAAGAGCCAGAAAGCAGAATGAAGATACATGGAGCATGGACCTGGACTAGGCTTTTTTCAAAGACCTGGCACAGGTGCCTAATGGGAATAAATGCCCAAATCAGTGTGCACAGGGCACGCCCCATCCGAGCACCTTGCCTTCTACAAGTGTCCACCATGTATGCCCTTGCCAACCTCTTCACTATGCACTATGCACTGGATGTGTATGGAGGGCAGGAGTACCAGGTACTAGAACCAACTTAATCATGATTTCATCCAGTTCCTTAACGGGCAAAGTGCCATGGTGGAAATGATGGTTGCCAAAAAATTTGAAATATGGGAGAAATTAATAATTTGTGGCAATAAGGAAAACTATAATTTATTAAATGTTGCTGTATTACTACTAATAGGAATTAAAGTATACTTCTCTCTGTAAATTTAGGCAGATCTTACTGACGGTCAGATTATGAATACAAACAAAATAACAACATATCTTAAAGTAGGGAATAAATAACTCATCACATAGTCATTCATGATGTTTGTAAGTTCCTGGGTTTGCTTTTACCCTTGGAAACACGAAGAGAATACTGGGATACACTTGAGAGGAGAATCATATAGAGTCCTGAGAGTGAGAGGATATTCATGGCTTGGTCCTAGATTCTCACTCAAAACACAGTGCAATTAGCTGAAGAAGAAAATAAGGAGGAGAAGGAGGAGGAGGAGGAGGAGGAGGAGGAGGAGAAGAAGAAGAAGAAGAAGAACAACAACAACAACAACAGCAGCAGCAGCAGCAAGAACAACATAAGAAAACAGTCCCTGGGGCGAGAGAAATAGCTCAATGATAAAGAGCATGGCTGCTCTTCCAAAGGACACATGTTCAATTCCCAGCACCCCTAGTTGGTCACAACTATCTGTAACTTTAGTTCCTGGGGATGTGGCACCCTCACATAGACATACATGCAGTCAATACACCAATTCAAGTAAAATAAATTTTAAAAAAAGAAACAAAAAAGACCCATCTACAAAAGAGTACAACAAAGACACATTGACAATGAACCCATAATACATTCACAGTCATTACTCATGGCTCAGTTAACAAAAACACACATCTATAATTAATATGCAATTGGGTAACAATTAACATTCACTTTTAAAGATACTAATTAAACCAGAGTCATTATATTTTCTCACCATAAACACTAAAATCGCCTGTTAGATGAAATATTCAATTAATGCACACAAAGGTCTCCAAATAAGTACTTCCTCTATACTATGTCTTCTATTATACAGTTCATTTTCATGGGAAATGTGCAGATTAAAAGATTTTTTTGCTCATGCTTATACAGGAAAACAATTTAAGAAATGCACATTTCATATAGGACATCATTACAGTAATGTTTCCAAATGGGGCTTCTCCATGTATCCAAACCCTTGTTTAGTTCCCATAAATAAGATGGAGTTTGCCATTAGATTAATTTGACCAAGAGGAACTCAGCAAAAATGAAGATAACCTAAAATTGAAAAGAATTTCTTGACTGGCATTTACCTACTAGACACAGCTATGTTGTGAAGAACCTTGGTGCCACCTTGATGGAAATAGAGCCTTGAAAAGAATCAGGAGCAACCACTGGATGTCAGACTGAAGCCCCAGAAGTTATCAGCCTCAATGATCAGTGCAATCTGATTTCTTCATTTTACAACAGGGACAGACTCCTATTATTTTCCTTCCTACCTTATGAATTTTGGTTAACAGAATGCTAGCATTAAGCAAGACACTTCTGTTTTATACCTTCAAGGTCACAAAATGTACAGACTGTATTGATAGCAAGTGTAGGATGCTCAGGAAAAGGTGTTTGGAAAGTGTTTGAAATGTGAGCACCTTGATGCTTGGGAAAGCATTTGCAGATCACACTCAGATGCTGGGTTTCAACATAAAACTTAAAAACACACAAACCTGAAGACATTACATGGTAACTAAAAGTCAGTATTAGAAAGTAATCAAACATTGATTTTCCTTAACTGTGCAAAGTAATTAAAAGTAGTATGTCCCTGGAACCCACATATTATGCTAGCCTCAGCAAGTCTCTTAATTCCTTCAGAGCAATTTTTTCATCTTTCTAATGAAGCTGAGGTACATATGTAAACCACTAGATCCACTGCCAGGACAGAGAAGCCACCACCTGTTTCCACATGAAAATTCTGTTAATAATGTTGTTCTAAAAAAAGCTCACATGAGGCTACAGAGATACTCAGCAGATAGCAGCAACAGCTGTTCTTCCAGAGGACCAAGGTCCAATTGCCAGAACCTCAGAGACATCTGCAGCAGACAAGTTAATCCAGTTCCACCTTTAACTCTTGAGCTTGCTTATTGTGCAGACAGGCTGTCTCTACCCAGGCTACCTGGATAGCAAGGGAAGATTGTGAAGAACTGCTTTTGTGTTGCAGACCCCACCTAGGGAGTCTTTGACCAAAACAACATTTTTAGCTCATCCCTGTGTGATTCAAAAGGCAGTAGGTACTTTTTACTCAGAGAGACATTAGATACTTTTGACAAGGAGAGACACTCTGAGTAATGAGTTAGTTCATCAGGCTGGGCCTAAAGGCTGCAGCCAGTTAGTTCACCAGGCTGAGGGCTAGAGGCTGGAGCTGATCCAGCTGATCACCCAGGGCCTAGGGTGGCCCCAGGCTGAGGCTAGGGACTACAGGGAACTGATGGGGGGAGCCTGGGGTGGGGGTGGGGGGCTATGGCAGCCCCAAGCTTGGCACAGAGAAGAATGCAACAGACAGACCAGGCAGAATTTTCCCAGGCTCTCTGTTTGGGATTTCTGGGTCACGCTAGTGAAAATTCCCAGTTTTGTAGTCCGGTCTCAAATTGATGGTCTTTCTCCACCCCAACTCCTCCCCAAAACGGATGCTAAGCAGTTAACAAGATTCTTCATTACTAAGAGCTGGAATGTAGGCTCACATTCGAGGCTTCCCAGTCCTGACAATCCACAGACACAGCCCTCACCCCCAAGTCACCATCTTGGACTCTCTCCTCCTTGGCAGAGCTTCTTTCTGTACCTGCTCTTTTGGACAGTTGGAATCACAGATCCAAACATTCCTAGCACAGTCTTTGGATAAAGGGACCATTAAAGCCCTCTCCAGGCCAACTGTTCCCACTGGGAATGATGAATATCATAGTCACCTTCCTTCCCCAGAGCTGCTGAGGTCTGCCTGCCTCCTCCAAGACCCACTTATGTTTCTGTTTCCACTGAGGTAGAGGGCAGGAGTCCAGCTTCTGAAGATTCCACAACCACTCTCCTCTTCTCATTTTTCCCACCTGCCTTCAGAAACCTTGCAGGAAACTCACAGCTCAGGCGAAGGCATCAGCACAGGCCCAGAAGGCTACTTTCTAAGCAGTAGTTGCCAAGAGAGCTCAGGACAGACAAGCCCATCAGCCAAATGTCAGAGCTGTTTACTTGAACCTGTGTGGGCGTGCCTCATATGTTAAGGACTACATTACCCAGGAGCCTCTGGAAACTATGGTAAGTAAAAAAGGACATTTTCACCAAGGTCCACTATTGGGAATTATCAGGAATAGTGGACTTCATTGTTCAGAACAGGTGCCTATCTAATAACTGCAATGTGAAATTCCTTCACCTTTCTCTCATGTGAACCCCCAAGTGTCCCAAGTAGTATTGAACCTGAGAAGGAGTTCCTGTGTGTTCATCCTATAATCAGACCAAATATATCTGTGGGCTACATGGAGCCATAGAAAATCTCTGTGATATCTGTTGTAGGGTAGTCACCAGTCTGGTTACAGCACACAGTAATTTTCAAGTTCATTTTGAAATAGAACTGAAAGGTCAATTCACCAATGAAATGGGGTTAAAAAAAGAGAATAGGGGTTAAAGGAGTGTGGCTCTGTGGTGTGGGGGAAGGGGTGCCCAGGTGGGCCCTTGTCCAAGCACCTCTTCCCCGTGAGGGACCACACGCACACAGGCATGGTATAGAATAGAGTTTATTCAGGGCAGAGGTTGGGAGTTAGAGGCCAGCCATGACCACATGGAGAGACGGGGGAGGGGAGGAGAGCCCAAGGGGCAGAGAGGTGAGGGTGGGATGAAAGAGAGCAATGAGAGAGAGAGGGGATGAGGGGCAAGTAGCCCCTTTTATAGTGGGCCAGGTCTATGGGGCGGGGCATACTGGCTGTTGCCAGGTAAATGTAGGGTGGATCTTAGACAGAATACTACCAAGAACCAACCATTTTGGATCTCCATTTTAATAGGAGGAAGCCACAAGAAACTATGTGGATTGACAAGAGACAAAAGTTATGTTGCATGTTGCCAATAATGTTTAGAAATAACTGGAATTTGAAATGAAAACAAATTACTTACTAAAATTGAAATGATATTTTTAAATCGTCAATTGAATAAAAAAAAATTCAAACTGAATGTGGCACATGCCTTTAATCCCAGCACTCCAGAGGCAGAAACAGGCGTTTGAAGCCAGCCTGGTAAACAGAGTGAATGCCAGGACAGACAGAACTAAACAGAAAAACCCGTCTCAAAGAGGGGGGTCAGTAGGGAAGAGGTGGGAGGCATACTCAGGAGTCAAACAAAATCTAAACAACAGTCCCTGCCCAGAGTTGATGATACATTACGCATTATTAAGATGAAATTTTCACCATAAACTAAATATTCACTATAATCTCAATGACAATGTTTCCGTTTGTAGAGTGAAAGACCTAAGGGCCTCACACTTACAGGGGATCCGCTTGTCTTCAACCTCTCAAGTGCTGATATTAAAGGTGTGCACCACCAGGCCTGGCCCTTAATAACTTACTCCTAACAAATAAAGTAATGAAGTGTCATTTTGAGGACTGTCTTATAAAGAAACTGTACCTGTAGCCTCTATTTGTGCATTCGTTCTTCCTCTTCGTTTATTATTTGGCCAGAAGGGAACCAAATGCCATTTGCAGGTTGGGCTGTAGAAGGAGACATGGGAATAATCTTGGAAACCAGGATACAGCTCAAGTGGAACTTGAGATGACTGTAGGCCTAAATGTGATGTTAATAAAATGGTAATTAAGTTTTATTTTTATCTGTTTGCTTGAGACAGGGTCTCTCTACATAGCCCTGGCTATCCTAAAACTCACTGAATGTATCAAACTGGTTTTAACGCCACAGAGATCTGCCAACCTCTGCCTCCTGAGTGTTGGATTAAAGGTGTATACCACCATGCATGTTCTGGAGGTAACTGAACTGTAGGTTAAAGAAGCTCTTGAATAAATTGCATATAAAAATAATAATTTGAATTTTGTATAATCTTTTAAAAAAATCCTTTTATTGCCAGGCACAACTGGCAGACCTCTGAGTTCAAGGCCAGCCTGATATACACAGTGAGTTCTAGTACTACTCAGAGCTACACAGAGAAATCTTATTTCCAAAAAATTAATAAAATGAATATCCATTTATGATACTAATATATTTTCAGGAACTGAACTACCCTGTTGTTCGATAATAATTGACTATTGAACTCCAAGTTCATACTGTGGGTCCAAACTGCATTTCTATGATCATTCCTCTGGAATTAATACCCAGAGTGGCATTTACTTTAGAGAATGAGGCAGGGGTGCCCTCTTGTGACAAACCTGTTGCATACATTTGTAAATACATAGTTTTCAGTAGCATGTGAAACCATCTGATATCAAATCACTTTACAAACATGGAATGTCCAATGACACCCTTCACAATAGCCACAAACAGCATAAAGTATCTTGGGGTGCCTCTAACCAAACAAGGGAAAGATCTATACGACAAGAACTTCAGATCTCTGAAGAAGGAAATCCAAGAGGACCTCAGAAAATGGAAAAACCTTCCATGCTAGTGGAATGGCAGGATTAATATAGTTAAAATGAACATCTTGCCAAAAGCAATCTACAGATTCAATGCAATCCCCATCAAAATTCCTACTCAGTCCTTCATAGAGTTAGAAAGAGAAATTTTCAAATTCATCTGGAATAACAACAACAACAACAACAACAACAACAAAAACCCAGGATAGTTAAAACTATTCTCAACAGTAAAAGAACTTCTGGGGGAATAAGTATTCCAGAACTCAAACATTACTACAGAGCAATAGTGATAAAAACTGCATGGTACTGGTACAATGTCAGGCAAGTGGATCAATGGAATAGGATTGAAGACCCAGAAATGAACCCACACACCTATGGTCACTTGATCTTTGACAAAGGAGCTGAAAACATCCAGTGGAAAAAAGATAGCCTTTTCAACAAATGGTGCTGGTTCAACTGGAGGTCAGCATGCAGAAAATGCTAACTGATCCATTCTTATCTCCTTGTACTAAGCTCAACTCCAAGTGGATCAAGGACCTCCACATAAAACCTGACACACTAAAACTAATAGGAAAGAAACTGGGGAAGACCCTTGAAAACATGGGCACAGGGAAATTTTCCTGAACATAACACCAGTAACTTATGGTCTAAGATCAAGAATTGAGAAATGGGACCTCATAAAATTACAAAGTTTCTGTAAAGCAGAGGACACTGTCAAAAGGACAAAACGTCAACCAACAGATTGGGAAAGGATCTTCACCAACCCTAAATCCGACAGAGGACTAATATCTAATATATACAAAGAACTCAAGAAAGTAGAGCCCAGAAAACCAAATAACCCTATTAAAAATTGGGGTACGAAGCTAAACAAAGAATTTTCACATGAAGAACTTAGGATGGCTGAGAAGCACCTTAAGAAATGTTCAACATCATTAGTCATTAGGGAATTGCAAATCAAAACAACCCTGAGATTTCACCTCACAGCAGTCAGAATGGCTAAGGTTAAAAACTCAGGAGACAGTAGGTGTTGGCGAGGATGTGGAGGAAGAGGAACATTCCTCCACTGCTGGTGGGATTGCAAGATGGTACAACCACTTTGGAAAGCAACCTGGCAGTTCCTCAGAAACCTGGCCATGACACCTCCAGAGGACCCTGCTATACCACTCCTGGGCATATACCCAGAGGATTCCCCGGCATGCTATAAGGACACATATTCCACTATGTTCATAGCAGCCCTGTCTGTAATAGCCAGAAGCTGGAAAGAACCCAGGTTTCCCTCGACAGAAGAATGGATATGAAAAAATGTGGTATATTTACACAATGGAGTACTAGTCAGCCATCAGAAACAATGAATTTATGAAATTCTTAGTCAAATGGATGGAGCTGGAGAACATCATATTAAGTGAGGTAACCCAGTCTCAAAAGATCAGTCATGGTATGTACTCAGTGATAAGTGGATATTTGCCTAGAAATGCGGAATACCCAAAACATAATCCACACATCAAATGATGACCAAGAGGAACGGAGGAGTGGCCCCTGGTTCTGGAAGGATTCAGTGCAGCAGTATAGGGGAATACCAGAACAGGGTAGTGGGAAGGGGTGGATGGGGGGAATAGGGGGAGGGAAGATGGCTTACGGGACTTTCAGGGAGTGGGGAGGCAAAAAAGGGGAAATCATTTGAAATGTAAATAAAAAATAAATTGAACAAATAAAAAAAAGGGAAAAAATGAATTGTCCTGCCTTACTAAACCAATCCATACCAAAACTTTTAAGTAAAGGAAGGGTCAATGTCCCAGAGAGCTTGCTAGCATTAACGGCTGGTATGAATAATTCGCAGTAATATGTTCCTCCTTAATTATGCCGATAGCTCTAGCAACATCTGAGTGAAATAGAGGCTGATCACCACTTAAATGGGTAGCAAAGATGCTCTTTTCCTACTCTGAATTCAGACAGATTCCCAGGAGAAGAGGAAACCTTCCACCAAAAAAGTCCCCTGAGCTGTGTGTGCTTCACTGTGTTTCCACCCTGACGGTCTCACTGGAGGAGGTGTCTGCCTTTCAAAGGTCAGCGGGTTACACTCTGAAGTATTAAAGCATTTTGTCAATTACACATATGTTAAACGATTAGTAACTGAGGAAAGAGAGCAGCTTAATAGTTAAGAACACCGGCTTCCCTCACCAAAGACCTAGGACATCCTCTTTGCAGATTATGAGCAAACTCTGATAAGCTACTTCCTAACTTGAAGCTTCCACTATGGCCACAAATTTGCATCTTGTATGCTTAGAGTTATTACAAATGACAACAGACTGTGAGTATTTCAAACCTGAAATTTCTTCCTTTCTACTTCCACCCAAAACATTCCAGTTTGAGGGCTCAATTGAACAACATATCCTCTTCTTTTCAGAACCAAAATAAATACAAGTAAACTCCTGTTTACCACTCTGCACAAACATGTATGCTGTACATCTCTAAAATATGTGGCTACTTGTGATAATGATAAGCCCTAACATTTGCTTCCAAAGTGGTGATGCACACACCAGCTTCTAGTAATTCATCAATTCTCAAGGATGTTGGCACGTTTCAGACACTTGACTTCTCTTAGTTTCATAAAAAGTGGCTTCTACAATTCCTCATTGTCTTTGTTGCTTTAGAATGAGAGAAACAAAATTAAACAAGTGCTACATTTAAATTACAGCCGTCATCCAAAAAAAAGGAAGAAGAAGAAGAAGCTTGAGTTCTTCAACTTGAAAACCTGCCTCTTGGGGCTGGAGAGATGGCTCACTAGTTAAGAGCACTGACTGCTTTTCTGAAAGTCCTGAGTGCAAATCCCAGAAACCACATGGTGTCACACAACCACCTGTAATGAGATCTGATGCCCTCTTCTAGGTTGTCTGAAGACAGCTACAGTGTACTTACATATAATAAATTAAAAAAAAATTGTTGAGGTCTGTCCTGTGACCAATTTTATGATCAATTTTGGAGAAGGTCCCATGAGGTGATGAGAAAAAGGTATATTCTTTTGTTTTAGGATGAAATGTTTGATATATATATATATATATATATATATATATATATATATATATATATATATATATATCTGTTAAATCTAGTTGGTCCAAAGCTTCAATTAGTTTCACTGTGTTGCTGTTTAGTTTCTGTTTTCCTGATCGGTCCATTGAGGAGAGTGGAGTGTTGAAGTTACCCACAATTATTGTGTTAGGTGCAATGTGTGCTTTGAGGTTTAGTAAAGTTTCTTTTATGAATGAGGGTGCCCTTGCATTTGGAGCATAGATGTTCAGGACTGAGAGTTCTTCTTGATCCAGCATTGTAGGGGAATACCAGGACAGAGAAAAGGAGGGAGGTGATTGGAGAATGGGTGGAGATAAGAGGGCTTATGGGAAATATGGGGAGTGGGGAATCGGGAGAGGGGAAAGCATTTGGAATGTAAACAAAGAATTTAGAAAAAAAAAAAAGGCCAGTGGAAGTCACATTTTAAAAAATTAAAAGAAAAAAAAAAAAAAGCAGGGCAGTGGTGGCCCATGCCTTTAATCCCAGCACTTGGGAGGCAGAGGCAGGTGAATTTCTGAGTTTGAGGCCAGCCTGGTGTACAGAGTGAGTTCTATGACAGCCAGGGCTACACAAAGAAACCCTGCCTCGGAAAAACAAAATACAACAAAAAGGAAAGGAAAGGAGAGGAAAAGAGAGGAAAGGAGAGGAAAGGAGAGGAAAGGAGAGGAAAGGAGAGGAAAAAGGAGAGGAAAGGAGAGGAAAGGAGAGGAAAGGAAAGGAAAGGAAAGGAAAGGAAAGGAAAGGAAAGGAAAGGAAAGGAAAGGAAAGGAAAGGAAAGGAAAGGAAAGGAAAAGAAAGGAAAGGAAAGGAGAAACCCATCTTGATTTCTTTCTCAAATAAAAACACCCCTTCCTATGGGTTCTCATTATGATTTCTTACACCATAGCTCACAGCCTAACTTCTAAATCTGTTTCTGTATTATCTCATCAACTTCGTAAGTGAAATACTCTAAAACTTTAAACACTATGTGTTAGTCATTATACTCTGGTTCAACATTACATTTACTTGTTTGTGACTCCTCAGTATAAATAAACTTATCTGTCTTTGTTGAAATTAATTCCATGAAGTAAGGACATTACTTTTACATTTTTTCTTTCTTTTTTTAATATTTTTTTATTTCATTCGATATATTTTTTATTTACATTTCAAATGATTTCCCCTTTTCTGGTCCCCCACTCTCCGAAAGTCACAAAAGCCCCCTTCCCTCCCCCTATTCTCCCACCCACCCCTTCCCACTTCCCTGTTCTGGTTTTGCCCTATACTGCTGCACTGAGTCTTTCCAGAACCAGGGGCCAATCCTCCATTCTTCTTGTACCTCATTTGATGTGTGGATTATGTTTTGGGTATTCCAGTTTTCCAGGCTAATATCCACTTATTAGTGAGTGCATACCATGATTGATCTTTTGAGACTGGGTTACCTCACTGAGACAGGGTTTCACTGTGTAGCACTGGCTCTCCTGGAACTCACTCTGTAGACCAGCTGGCCTTGAACTCAGAAATCTGCCTGCCTCTACCTCCCAAGTACTGTAATTAAAGCTGTGTGCCATCACTACCTGGCTACTTTTACATTTTTATTTATATAAAATATATATAAGAACCAGCACTTGCAATCTGCTTCATTAGAATGTGCTAAAACAAAAACAAGCACATGAAATATGTCTGAAAACAAAATCCCCATGAGCCTGGAGTGCAAGAGGCAATTGAAACTGTGAAAAAGAAGAAGTACCAGGAAAAACATCAAATTACAGAAGTCAGAGGTTAGATGGGGGGCTGGGGGAGGGTCTAAACTATTTCATCAAATTGAAATACAGGAACATATGCGAGAAAATTGTCCTTACAGACTACATAACAAACACGTTTGAGCCCTCAGATATAAAACTGGGGAATAAACTGATGATATGGCCAACTTTTGTTATACAAGGTCTCCCATCCACATGGACCAACAACCAACCTGGAAGAGTCTTGTTTGCAGGTTCTTCTGCTGTCCGTGGCTCCTCTCCCTCTTCCAATTTGAAGATCAACTCAGGTTTAGGGATGCATTGCACTGTTAATAGGAAAGATTATAGGACTTGGAAACATTTTGCTAATAAGGTTCTTTGAAGAAAGATAAATCCAGGTTTTTATGATCTAGGCAACAAAAATACAAATGTGGACCTTTCACTAGAGAGCAGTGAATAATCATACAGGGGCTAGAACCTTAGCCCTCAACCTTACAAGTGCCCATATATTTACTGCAGGGAAGGTGCTTGCTCCTGAGACTTACCCAGTGACAGCAGACTACTATATGTCTCCAGCATCACATTCCTGTATAGCATCTTCTGAGCATTGTTGAGATTTTGCCACTCGTCCCAGGTGAACTTCACAGTGACATCCTCAAGTGACACCATCTCCTGTAACAGCACATTTCTCCTCAATCAATTTATTCTAAGCTTGTAAAAAGAAATCTGTAGACAAGCTTCTCTTAAGGGGTAGAAGGCTCTCATGTGTATTTTACATTATAATATACCTTTGTTTATGTAGTATAAAAAGTAAACAAAAAATCCTGATTCAATTAATTAATTAATGTGCAACCTGATAATATTAAAATTAAAACCTTCACTGTTGGTGTAAGAGAACCCAGACTACTCAGGTAACCAGGCCTTAATCAGATAGGACTTCATGTCAACATAAACATACCCTCGCCTCGCTCTATGTCCTAGGAGTTTGAGGCAGCCTGACTAAAGTCATGTTGTATGGGTTGTGCAATAATAATTCCTATTCTCTTGTGTATATGAATTATCTTTAATATAAATAACATCTGTGAATTAATCCAGTGGCTGTATTACTTTACTTCATACTATTTCTCACTAATCACACAGAAAAATCAGTATTTCTTTAAATCTGCACCTTAATAGCTCATGTCCCACTATTCTCTATTCTGTCCAGCCATTGGGTAATCATCATTTATTGTTGGGAAGAGAATAAATGATAAGAATTGTTTACAGAAACTTGATACGGGACATTCTTAGTATAAGCATTTTTGTGCTGTGTCATGATTGAAACAAGATATGAGGGCAGAGAAATCTGCATATGAATTACACAAGGGTAAACTTTACACAGTGTACAGAAACATTATGTCTATATTTCCGTTTTGTCTAATAAAAGGCTCTTTTGTTATAATAAACAACACACAGCAGGAACAATTATGAAATAATTATAAAAATATTAGATAAGAGTTACATTGAAAAAGTCTCATCTATTTGCATTTGGAAACTCATAAAGTATGTTATTTCATACATTACACGGTGATAAAGACTTAAATAGCCTCCAAAAAAATTATCAGCTGAGGCTGAAAAGGAGTTGGCTCTGACAGAGAAGAAACTCTAGAATACACATCTAGATCATTACCCACAGATCACCTGTATCCCGGCTATCTTCCCTTCTACTCATTCTCCTTACACAGGGAGAAGATTTTAATCTTAGGATAGATATTTTTAGTATACAAACAGAGCAAAAAATTAAAAAACTATACAGAAAAGGTTTCTAAATTGATTCCAAGGGAAAATTGTATCTTTGTCAACTCTCTGAAATGGATTCACCAGAATTGTGGCACCTTTACCAATGCTGAGAATGCCTCACTATGGGCAGAAGATGAACTTTGGCAAAGAGCCCGCAGTGGTTTTTAGAAGAAATTAACAAATACCCAAAAAGCACGTGGCTTCAATTTGTAAAAAGAACTAATTGGATTTTCCCTTGTATAATAACAAGAATTCTAATTTCTGGAGCATTTACAGTTCACACTGATGAAAATAATTCAGGAAAGACAGTATATAAGTCAGAAGATATAAGTAAGGTGGTTAAAAATCCTTAGGAATCAGGATAAAATCAGAATCATATGAAATACTTATAAAATATTAAGATTTTAAAAAATCTCTTAATATAGTAACTAACTCTAAATATGCAGAAGGTGTTGTTTTCCATATAGAAACTGCTGAACTTACTCAGGATGATTCCAAATTGATTTCTCTGTTTATTCGACAAGTGGGCTGATTCTGCCATTATGTGTTTATTAGAAATAATATCATGTGGAGAAAGAGGAACAGTCCTCCACTGCTGGTGGGATTGCAAGCTGGTACAACCACTCTGGAAATCAGTCTGGCACTTCCTCAGAAAACTTGGCATGACACTTCTGGAGGACCCTGTTATACCACTCCTGGCCATATACCCAGAGGATTCCCTGGCATGCAATAAGGACACATGCTCCACTATGTTCACAGCAGCCTTATTTATAATAGCAGGAAGATAGAAAGGACCCAGATGCCCCTCAATGGAGGAATGAATATAGAAAATGTGGTATATTTATACAATGGAATACTACTCAGCAATTAAAAACAATGAATTCATGAAATTCTTAGGCAAATGGTTGGAACTGGAAAATATCATTCAAAGTGAGGTAACCCATTCACAAAAGAACACACATGGAATGCAGTCACTGAGAAGTGGATATTAGCCCAAAAGCTCTGAATAACCAAGATGCAATTCACATATCAAATCATTCCCAAAAAGAAGGAAGGAGAAGGCCCTGGTCCTGGAAAGACTTGATGCAGCAATATAGAGAATTAAACAGGACAGAGAACTGGGAGGGGTTGTTTGGGAAATGGGCAGAGGGAAGAGGGCTTATCTGAATTATGGGGGGTGGGGGAACCGGGAAAGGGGAAATCATTTGAATTACAGGTAAACAAAGAATATAGAAAATAAAAAATAAAAAAATGAAGAAGTTATGCCAATTATGGGTATACCTATACAAATTAAAACTGACAATGCTCCAGAGTATGTCACTAGTAAAATTTTTAAAAATTTACATATCAGTATAGAAAGCATATTACAGGTATACCAACAATCCTACAGAACAAATAGTTATTGAAAGGTCCAACTGTACTTTAAAAGAAATGCTTAGTAAACAGAAAGGACTATCAAAGAACCCAAAGATAGATTACAAAATTCTTTATTAACTTAAAATTACTTAAATGCTAATAAATAAAAACAATGGCCACTTAAGACACTGGATTATATTAAAAAACTGAATTATATCAGCCTGTATATTTCAAAGATATATTAACCTCAAAATAGAGAGCATGAAATGTGTTACTCTGGGGAAGAAACATTGTATATGTTCATACAGGAGAAGAAAAATTATAGATTCCATTGAAACTGTTAAAAAAATCAGATAGGATAAAGGAAGACCCCATGAAGATCTTGACTACAGATAGGAAAAAGGAAATCAAAAAAACCAAAAAGAATCGGTAACATGATTTCCTCATCCCTCTACACGGATCAGCCCGGACACTGGCATGACATAAAAATGTCTCTAACAAGAACTTCAGCTAGACATAGCCAAGGGATCTTATTGGCTACAGAGTCTTCAAGATTCATCATTCCATCCTTTTATATGGCAAGAATGAAGATTTAAATTGCAGTTTGGTTATATGGTCAAACTAACTCATAAACAAAGACAGTTGTCTTTCACCTGCTCAAACAAAGCAAAAAATCATCTTTAACTGGTCTTTGCGTGCTGCACATTCCATACATTATATTAATATAGAAATATATATTACCTCTAAAAGCTTTACATTCACAGAAAAAACAACAACAACAACCACAAATACACTCCTGGCAAGATTCACCCTCAAGGATGCTGAGATCCTGAGACTTGCTATTCCACTTCCCTGCCTGATCCCACCTCAACTACATCGAAGCTGGTTTCTCTAAAGTCTTGCTTCTGGGATAACTTAAGAACAGCTATCTCACTTGGTCCAGCTTTTCAGAGGGTTCCAACTGGGACTTCATATAAGCCTGCACTTTCTCAGCATATGAGACTGGACAACAAATGCTACAGGTAGCTTTCTTAGGACTAACCACTTTTTAAATTATCTTGGGCCCCCAAAACAAATTCTATTTGTAAAATCACCTGGAAGCAACTATAAGCGAACTTCACCTCATTCCCAAGAAGTGGGGTAAAGGAATTTTCATCATTCAGTAGATGTCAGATGTTTGTTGTCTTTTAAAGGGGGATGATTACAGATAATTATGGTCTTGAACAGGGAGGAGACAAAATAGGAGGGTTAGATTCAGGGATTTATTTTTCCTTTCATTTTCACTTTCTTTCTTTCTCGGATAAGGGAAAGGGTGTTGAAAAAGGTGGGGGAAAGAGAAGTATTATAAGAAGTTAGATATAGCCAGGCAGTTGTGGCAAATGCCATTAATCATAGCACTTGGGATGCAGAAGCAGTCAGATTTCTGAGTTCTCAGCCAGCCTGGTCTACGGAGTGAGTTCCAGGACAGACAATTTTCCCAGGCTCTCTGTTTGGGATTTCTGGGTCACGCTAGTGAAAATTCCCAGTTTTGTAGTCCGGTCCCAAATTTATGGTCTTTCTCCACCCCAACTACTCCCCAAAACGGATGCTAAGGAGGTAACAAGATTCTTCATTACTAAGAGCTGGAATGTAGGCTCACATTAGAGGCTTCCCAGTGCTGACAATCCACAGACAGCCCTCACCCCCAAGTCACCATCTTGGAATCTCTCCTCCTTGGCAGAGCTTCTTTCTGTAACTGCTCTTTTGGACAGTTAGAATCACAGATCCAAACATTCCTAGCACAGTCTTCGGATAAAGGGACCATTAAAGCCCTGTCCAGGCCAACTGTTCTCAGTGGGAACGATGAGTATCATAGTCACCTTCCTTTCCCAGAGCTACTGAGGTCTGCCTGCCTCCTCCAAGACCCACTTATGTTTCTGTTTCCACTGAGGTAGAGGGCACAGGTCCAGCTTCTGAAGATCCCGCAACCACTCTCCTCTTCTTGTTTTTCCCACCCGCCTTCAGAAACCTTGCAGGAAACTCACAGCTCAGGTGAAGGCATCAGCACAGACCCAGGAAGCGACTTTCTAAGCAGTAGTTGCCAAGAGAGCACAGGGCAGACAAGCCCATCAGCCAAATGTCAGAGCTGTTTACCTGAACCTGTGTGGGCGGGCCTTGTATGTTAAGGACTACATTACCCAGGAGCCTCTGGGAAACTATGGTAAGAAAAAAAGGACATTTTCGCCCAGGTCCACTATCAGGAATTATCAGGAATAGTGGACTTCATGGTTCAGAAGAGGTGCCTATCTACTAACCACAATGCGAAATTCCTTCACCTTTCTCTCATGTGAACTCCCAAGTTTCCCAAAGAAGTATAGAACCTGAGAAGGAGCTCCTGTGTGTTCATCCTACAATCACACCAAATATCTGTGGGAAACAAAGAGCCAGAGAAAATATTTGAGATATCTGTTGTAGGGTAGTCACCAGAGAAGACTGCTCAGACATGGGTTTAAGCCAAGAAAAACCCTTATTTGCCAAACTGCAACTACCCTTGGTGTTCAGGATCTCAGAGAAGCCCCACAAAATCCATGTCCTGGATTGATAAACTTCAGATAAGAACAATTAGCTAGAAGGCAGAACTACAAAAGCCAAAAGTTAAGTTTACTACATTTAGATACTTTCCCATGACAGATTAGCCTTTTGTGATAGGTTTGACAGATGGTGCTGTCTACATGCTGAGTTTTTTCTTTTTAACTTTTTTTTATTCGATATAATTTATTTACATTTCAAATGATTTCCCCTTTTCTAGCCCCCCCACTCCCCGAAAGTCCTGTAAGCCCCCTTCTCTTCCCCTGTCCTCCCATCCACCCCTTCCCACTACCCCGTTCTGGTTTTGCTGAATACTGTTTCACTGAGTCTTTCCAGAACCAGGGGCCACTCCTCCTTTCTTCTTGTTCCTCATTTGATGTGTGGATTATGTTTTGGGTATTCCAGTTTTCTAGGTTAATATCCACTTATTAGTGAGTGCATACCATGATTCACCTTTTGAGTCTGGGTTACCTCACTTAGTATGATATTCTCTAGCTCCATCCATTTGCCTAAGAATTTCATGAATTCATTGTTTCTAATGGCTGAATAGTACTCCATTGTGTAGATATACCACATTTTTTGCATCCACTCTTCTGTTGAGGGATACCTGGGTTCTTTCCAGCATCTGGCAATTATAAATAGGGCTGCTATGAACATAGTAGAACATGTATCCTTATTACATGGTGGGGAGTCTTCTGGGTATATGCCCAGGAGTGGTATAGCAGGATCTTCTGGAAGTAAGGTGCCCAGTTTTCGGAGGAACCGCCAGACGGATTTCCAGAGTGGTTGTACCAATTTGCAACCCCACCAGCAGTGGAGGAGTGTTCCTCTTTCTCCACACCCTCTCCAACACCTGCTGTCTCCTGAATTTTTAATCTTAGCCATTCTGACTGGTGTAAGATGAAATCTTAGGGTTGTTTTGATTTGCATTTCCCTAATGACTAATGAAGTTGAGCATTTTTTAAGATGCTTCTCCGCCATCCGAAGTTCTTCAGGTGAGAATTCTTTGTTTAACTCTGTACCCCATTTTTTAATAGGGTTGTTTGGTTTTCTGGAGTCTAACTTCTTGAGTTCTTTATATATATTGGATATTAGCCCTCTATCTGATGTAGGATTGGTGAAGATCTTTTCCCAATTTGTTGGTTGCCGATTTGTCCTCTTGATGGTGTCCTTTGCCTTACAGAAACTTTGTAATTTTATGAGGTCCCATTTGTCAATTCTTGCTCTTAGAGCATACGCTATTGGTGTTCTGTTCAGAAACTTTCTCCCTGTACCGATGTCCTCAAGGGTCTTCCCCAGTTTCTTTTCTATTAGCTTCAGAGTGTCTGGCTTTATGTGGAGGTCCTTGATCCATTTGGATTTGAGCTTAGTACAAGGAGACAAGGATGGATCAATTCTCATTCTTCTGCATGCTGACCTCCAGTTGAACCAGCACCATTTGTTGAAAAGGCTATCTTTTTTCCATTGGATGTTTTCAGCCTCTTTGTCGAGGATCAAGTGGCCATAGGTGTGTGGGTTCATTTCTGGATCTTCAATCCTGTTCCATTGATCCTCCTGTCTGTCACTGTACCAATACCATGCAGTTTTTAACACTATTGCTCTGTAGTATTGCTTGAGGTCAGGGATACTGATTCCCCCAGATTTTCTTTTGTTGCTGAGAATAGTTTTAGCTATCCTGGGTTTTTTGTTGTTCCAGATGAATTTGATAATTGCTCTTTCTAACTCTGTGAAGAATTGAGTTGGGATTTTGATGGGTATTGCATTGAATCTGTATAGTGCTTTACGCAGAATGGCCATTTTAACTATATTGATTCTACCGATCCATGAGCATGGGAGGTTTTCCCATTTTTTGAGGTCTTCTTCCATTTCCTTCTTCAGAGTCTTGAAGTTCTTGTCATACAGATCTTTCACATGTTTGGTAAGAGTCACCCCAAGATACTTTATACTGTTTGAGGCTATTGTGAAGGGGGTCATTTCCCTAATTTCTTTCTCAGCCTGCTTATCTTTTGAGTATAGGAAGGCCACTGATTTGCTTGAGTTGATTTTATAACCTGCCACTTTGCTGAAGTTGTTTATCAGCTGTAGGAGCTCTCTAGTGGAGTTCTTTGGGTCACTTAGGTAGACGATCATGTCGTCTGCAAATAATGATAGTTTGACTTCTTCCTTTCCAATTTGTATCCCTTTGACCTCCTTATGTTGTCGAATTGCCCGAGCTAGTACCTCAAGTACAATATTGAAAAGATAAGGAGAAAGGGGGCAGCCTTGTCTGGTCCCTGATTTCAGTGGGATTGCTTCAAGTTTCTCTCCATTTAGTTTGATGCTGGCTACCGGTTTGCTGTATATTGCTTTTACTATGTTTAGGTATGGGCCTTGAATTCCTGTTCTCTCCAAGACTTTAAGCAAGAAGGGATGCTGAATTTTGTCAAATGCTTTTTCAGCATCCAATGAAATGACCATGTGGTTTTTTTCTTTGAGTCTGTTTATGTAGTGGATTGTATTGATGGATTTCCGTATATTGAACCAACCCTGCATTCCCGGGATAAAGCCTACTTGATCATGGTGGATGATCGTTTGATGTGTTCTTGGATTCGGTTGGCTGGATATAGTAGTTTTGGTTGGCATTTGTGTTCTCTTAGAGTCTGCATGAGATCTGCCCAGGACCTTCTAGCCTTCATAGTCTCAGGTGAAAAGTCTGCTGTGATTCTGATAGGTCTTCCTTTATAGGTTACTTGGCCTTTTTCTCTTACTGCCTTTAGTATTCTTTCTTTGTTTAGAACATTTGGTGTTTTGATTATTATGTGACAGGAAGTATTTCTGTTCTGGTCCAGTCTGTTTGGAGTTCTGTAGGCTTCTTGTATATTCATGGGCATCTCTCTCTTTAGGTTAGGGAAGTTTTCTTCCATAATTTTATTGAAGATATTTGCTGGCCCTTTAAGTTGTAAATCTTCACTCTCATCTATGCCTATAATCCTTAGGTTTGGTCTTCTCATTGTGTCCTGGATTTCCTGGATATTTTGGGTTACAAGCTTTTTGCATTTTGCATTTTCTTTAACTGTTGAGTCCATGGTTTCTATGGAATCTTCAGCATCTGAGATTCTTTCTTCTATCTCTTGTATTCTGTTGTTGATATTTGCATCTCTGTCCCCTGATTTCTTCCCAAGGCTTTCTATCTCCAAAGTTGTCTCCCTTTGAGTTTTCTTAGTTGTTTCTACTTCTGATTTTAGATCCTGGATGGTTTTGCTTAGCTCCTTCACTTGCATGTTTGTGTTTTCCTGTAATTCTTTAAGAGATTTTTGTGTTACCTCTTTCATGAGCTCAGCCTGTTGACCAAAGTTCTCCTGTATTTCTTTAAGAGATTTTTGTGTTTTGTCTTTCATGACCTCAGCCTGTTGACCAAAGTTCTCCTGTATTTCTTTAAGTGTTTTTTGCATTTCCTCCTTGTTGGCTTTTGTATTCTCCTGGATTTCTTTCAATGATTTTTGTGTTTCCCTTGCAAGGGCTTCTAACTTTTGATCCATTTTCTCCTGAATTTCTTTAAGTATGTCCTTCATGTGTTCCTGTACCAGCATCATGACCAGTGATTTTAAATCCAAATCTTGTTTTACTGGTGTGATGGGGTATCCAGGACATGTTGGTAGAGGAGAATTGGGTTCAGATGTTGCCATATTGCCTTGATTTCTGTTAGTGACGTTCCTGCGTTTGCTTTTTGCCATCTAGTTCTCACTGGTGTTAGTTTTTCTTGTCAGTGCTGGACTCACCAGTGCAAGCTGCCCCTTCCCAGTTGGCCTCTGGTGCACAGCTTACCTCCTGCGCTGCTTGTAGACAGGGTGCTGCTGCCCAGGCTGTTCAGATCCCAAAGCAGGCACCCGAAGGCTCCCGCTGGGGCCTGCTGGATTCACTGGAGCACACTGACTTCTCCCAGCTGGCCGCCCGGAAACCCAGCTAGCCACTTGCAGGACTTGGAGATGTGGTGCTGCCGCCCAGGCTGATCTGGGCAGCAGAACTCCCAACCGGGTTGGTGCACACAAGGCTAGCCTAGCTGCTCAGGCCCTGAGTCTAGGCAAAAGCCTGGCAGGCCAATGTCAGAGCAAAGTTCCCCTCAGCTGTGGGTGTTAATTGGGTGTGTCAGGTGGCTAGGATGGTGGCATGCGCGAGTTCCCTGAGAGTGCTGGGAGAGTCTGCTGGGCTAACAACCTCCTGGCTGGGTCAGCACACAGATGGCCCAACGAGCAGCCCAGGGCCTGGGGGCAGTCCAGGGCCTGACCGTCTGAGACCCCTGCTATGTCCGCCTTGGGCTATGCCTGTTAGCTGGTTTGGTTTTGCCTGCTAGGTCTCTCTGGCTTCCCGTAGGCAAAATGGCGGAGGTGCGCGCCGGCCCAGGCAAACAAGCTCCTGGCTGGGTCGGCACACAGATGGCCCGCCGAGCAGCCCAGGACCTGGGGGCAGTCCGGGGCCTGACCGTCTGAGACCCCTGCTATGTCCGCCTCGGGCTATGCCTGTTAGCCGGTTTGGTTTTGCCTGCTAGGTCTCCCTGGCTTCCCTTAGGCAAAATGGTGGTGGCACGCGCGCCGGCCCGGGAGGAAAAAAACCTCCTGGCTGGGTTTGCACCCCCGTGGACCCCCGATCAGCCCAGGGCCTGGGTGCAGGCCAACGCCCGTCGGGCTTAGACCCCCGCGATGTTGGTCTCGGGTTATATTTGCGTACCTCAGTCTGATTTCTCTGGCGACCGAGAACCAATATGGAGCCCTGGTAACTGACTGGCGGGAGGCAGAGTTCTGATGTGGCTTCTGTGTGGTGAAAGGCACCGTAAATCCGCCGCTGCTTGCAGCCTGGCTGGCCAGCGATGGCCAGTGGTCGTTGGCGCCGGGTCTGCCTGGACCCTGTCCGCTTGGTTCTACTGCTGATGGCCCTTCCTCTGGACCAGCCGCTGCTGCTGCTGCTCTACATGCTGAGTTTTACAGCCTGAATGGTATTTCTGTCCAGGAGTCAGTTATGCTGAGATCTCAGAACATACTGAGGACTGGCGCCCTCTTCTGGCTGTACAGCAGTCCCAGAAGCTGAATGCTTCATGTTTCCCAAAGCCTAAGAACCATTTGCATCACCAGTGTATCATCAAATTGAGCATTCTGGTTACAGCACACAGTGATTTTCAAGTTCATTTTGAAATAGAACTGAAAGGCCAATGCACCAATGAAAGGGGCTTAAAAAGAGAGAATGGGGGTTAAAGGACTGTGGCACTGTGGTGTGGGGGAAGGGGTGCCCAGGAGGGCCCCTGTCCAAGCACCTCTTCCCCTTGAGGGACCACAGGCACACAGCCATGGTATAGAATGGAGTTTATTCAGGGCAGAGGTTGGGAGTTAGAGGCCAGCCATGACCACGTGGAGAGAGGGGGAGGGGAGGAGAGCCCAAGGGGCAGAGAGATGAGAGTGGGATGAAAGAGAGCTAATACAGAGAGAGGGGAGGAGGAGGGGCAAGTAGCCCCTTTTATAGTGGGCCAGGTCTATAGGGCAGGGCATACTAGCTGTTGCCAGGTAAATGTAGGGTGGAGCTTAGACAGAATCCTACCAAGAACCAACCATTTTGGATCTCCATTGTAATTGGACGAAGCCACAAGAAACTATGTGGATTGACAAGAGACAAAAGTTATGTTGCATGTTGCCAATAATGTTTAGAAATAACTGGAATTTGAAATGAAAACAAATTACTTACTAAAATTGAAATGCTTTTTTTTAAATCGTCATTTGAATAAAAAAATTCAAACTGAATGTAGTGGCACATGCCTTTAATCCCAGAACTCCAGAGGCAGAAACAGGCATTTGAAGCCAGCCTGGTCAACAGAGTGAATGCCAGGACAGCCAGAACTAAACAGAAAAACCCCTGTCTCAAAAGGGGGGGACAGTAGGGAGGAGGTGGGAGACATACTCAGGTGTCAAACAAAAACTAAATATATTTAAACAGTCCCTGCCCAGAGTTGATGATACATTACACATTATTAAGATGAAATTTTCACTATAAACTAAATATTCACTATAATCTAAATGGAAATGTTTCCTTTTGTAGAGTGAAAGACCTAAGGGCTTCACACTTACAGGGGATCCGCTTGTCTTCAACCTCTCAAGTGCTGGGATTAAAGGTGTGCACCACCAAGCCTGGCCCTTAATAACTTACTCCTAACAAATAAAGTAATGAAGTGTCATTTTGAGGACTGTCTTATAAAGAAACTGTACCTGTAGCCTCTATTTGTGCATTCTTTCTTCCTCTTCGTTTATCATTTGGCCTGAAGGGAACCAAATGCCATTTGCAGGTTGGGCTGTAGAAGGAGCCATGGGAATAATCTTGGAAACCAGGATACAGCTCAAGTGGAACTTGAGATGACTGTAGCCCTGAATATGATGTTAATAAAATGGTAATTAAGTTTTATTTTTATCTGTTTGCTTGAGACAGGGTCTGTCTACATAGCCCTGGCTATCCTAAAACTCACTGAATGTATCAAACTTGTTTTATGGCCACAGAGATCTGCCAACCTCTGCCTCCTGAGTGTTGGATTAAAGGTGTGTACTACCATGCATGCTCTGGAGGTAACTGAACTGTAAGTTAAAGAAGCTCTTGAATAAATTGCATACAAAAATAATAATTTGAATTTTGTATAATCTTTAAAAATATCTTTTTATTGCCAGGCACAACTAGCAGACCTCTGAGTTCAAGGCCAGCCTGATATGCACAGTGAGTTCTAGTACTACTCAGAGCTGCACAAAGAAATTTTATTTCCAAAAATTAATAAATGAATATCCACTTATGATACTAATAAATTTTCATGAACTGAACTACCCTGTTGTTGGATAATAATTGTCTATTGAACTCCAAGTTCATTCTGTGTGTCCAAACTGCATTTCTATGATCATTCCTCTGGAATTAATACCCATAGTGGCATTCACTTTAGAGAATGAGGCAGGGGTGCCCTCTTGTGACAACCCGTTGTATACATTTGTCAGTACATAGTTTTCAGTAGCATGTGAAACCATCTGATGTCAAATCACTTTACAAACATGAAATGTCCAATGACACCCTTCACAATAGCCACAAACAGCATAAAGTATCTTGGGGTGCCTCTAACCAAACAAGGGAAAGATCTATACGACAAGAACTTCAGATCTCTGAAGAAGGAAATCGAAGAGGACCTCAGAAAATGGAAAAATCATCCATGCTAGTGGATTGGCAGGATTAATATAGTTAAAATGAACATCTTGCCAAAAGCAATCTACAGATTCAATGCAGTCCCCATCAAAATCCCAACTCAGTTCTTCATAGAGTTAGAAAGAGCAATTTTCAAATTTATCTGGAATAACAAAAAACCCAGGATAGTTAAAACTATTCTGAACAGTAAAAGAACTTCTGGGGGAATCAGTATCCTAGACCTCACACATTACTACAGAGCAATAGTGTTAAAAACTGCACGGTATTGGTACAATGTCAGGCAAGTGGATCAATGGAATAGGATTGAAGACCCAAAAATGAACCCACACACCTATGGTCACTTAATCTTCGACAAAGGAGCTGAAAACATCCAGTGGAAAAAAAGATAGCCTTTTCTTTTTTTTATTGATATATTTTTTTATTTACATTTCAAACGATTTTCCCTTTTCTGGGTCTCCAATCCGCGCAAGTCTCATAAGCCCTCTTCCCTCCCCCTGTTCCTCCATCTACCCCTTCCACAAATGGTGCTGGTTCAATTGGAGGTCAGCATGCAGAAGAATGCTAATTGATCCATTCTTATCTCCTTGTACTAATCTCAACTCCCAGTGGATCAAGGACCTCCACATAAAACCTGACACATTGAAACTAATAGAAAAGAAACTGGGGAAGACCCTTGAGGACATGGGCACAGGGGAAAATTTGCTGAACAGAACACCAATAGCTTATGCTCTAAGATCAAGAATTGACAAATGGAACCTCATAAAATTACAAACTTTCTGTAAAGCAAAGGACACTGTCAAAAGGACAAAACGTCAACCAACAGATTGGGAAAGGATCTTCACCAACCCTAAATCCGACAGAGGACTAATATCTAATATATACAAAGAACTCAAGAAGGTAGAGCCCAGAGAATCAAATAACCCTATTAAAAAGTGGGGTATGAAGCTAAACAAAGAATTTTCACATGAAGAACTTTGGATGGCTGAGAAGCACCTTAAGAAATGTTCAACATCATTAGTCATTAGGGAAATGCAAATCAAAACAACCCTGAGATTTCACCTCACACAAGTCAGAATGGCTAAGGTTAAAAACTCAGGAGATAGCCGGGCAGTGGTGGCACACGCCTGTAATCCCAGCACTTGGGGAGGCAGAGGCAGGTGGATTTCTGAGTTAGGCCAGCCTGGTCTACAGAGTGAATTCCAGGACAGCCAAGGCTATACAGTGAAACCCTGTCTTGAAAAATCCAAAATAAAAAATAAATAAATAAATAAATAAAAAAAAACCTCAGGAGACAGCAGGTGTTGGCGAGGATGTGGAGAAAGAGGAACACTCCTCCACTGCTGGTGGGATTGCAATATGGTACAACCACTTTCAAAATCAGTCTGGCGGTTCCTCAGAAAACTGGGCATGACACTTCCAGAGGACCCTGCTATAACACTCCTGGGCATATACCCAGAGGATTCCCCGGCATGCAATGAGGACACATGTTCCACTATGTTCATAGCAGCCCTGTCTGTAATAGCCAGAAGCTGGAAAGAACCCAGGTTTCCCTCAATGGAGGAATGGATACGGAAAAAAAGGTGGTATATTTACACATTAGAGTACTATTCAGCCATCAGAAACAATGAATTTATGAAAGTCTTAGTCAAATGGATGGAGCTGGAAAACATCAAACTAAGTGAGGCAACCCAGTCTCAAAAGATGAATCATGGTATGCACTCACTGATAAGTGGAAATTAGCTTAGAAACGTGGAATACCCAAGACATAATCCACATATTAAATGATGTCCAAGAGGAACTGAGGAGTGGCCCCTGGTTCTGGAAGGATTCAGTGCAGCAGTATAGGGGAATACCAGAACAGGGTAGTGGGAAGGGGTGGATGGGGGAATAGGAGGAGGGAAGAGGGCTTATGGGACTTTCAGGGAGTGGGGAGGCATAAAAGGGGAAATGATTTGAAATGTAATACACACAAAACCATGACTCACATTAAATTAATGCGATGAACATGTCTAAAATTTTAAAACAAAGCCACGCAGTAGTAATACATGCCTTTAATCCCAGCACTTGGAAAACAGGAATAGGCTGATCTCTGAATTTAAAGCCTACCTGGTCTATGGAACAAATTCCAGGATACTCCGGATACACAGAGAAACCCAGTCTCAAAAAAAATTAAATAATTAAAAAAAGGTAAAGAAATTTGTATTTAGGTAAAAGAAGAATAGGGTGGATATATTGAAATGACTTCAGAAAAGATATCTGGAAGAAAAAACTTTTTTGAAGCTAAACACAAACAAGGAATATATGAAAAACAGAAATGTCCAGTTGTGGCACGGAAGGGACCAGTCTCTGCATGGGAGGGGGCTCTGAGGGAAGGGCTGTGTCTGGGAGCATCAAAAAGAACAACTCGAAGTCAAATTGTGGAACCAAGCTGACTTCCTAAATTCTGCTGAGATGGCTTTCCAGACTGTTCTCTCTCTCTCTCTCTCTCTCTCTCTCTCTCTCTCTCTCTCTCTCTCTCTCTCTCTCTCTCCCCTCCCCTCTCTTCCTCCCCCTCTCTCTCTGACAGCATTTTTGCTATTCTAAAATCCCTCTGGTTGAGACAGCTTTCTCTGCTCCTAAAAATTCTAAAACCTATGTAGATAAATCTTGACTTTTCTGGCTTTGGTCAGAAAAGCTGCTATAAAAATTATTGGATCCGGACAGTGGCGGTGCTTCCCTTTAATCCCAGCACTTGGGAGGCAGAGGCAGGTGGATTTCTGAGATTGAGGCCAGCCTTGTCTACAGAGTGAGTTCCAGGACAACCAGGGCTATACAGAAAAAACCTGTCTCAAAAACAAAACAAAACAAGAAGTTATTGGATCTTCTGACCAAGTCAGAAATTCTGTTAAGAAACAATTCTTGAAGAACCGTGTTGCTCTCCAAAGATTTCCAGATAGCTCTGACCTTGCTAGAGAAAAATTCTGGAGAACTGCTATCTCTTTTTGCTATCTCATCTCTAGCAGACCACAACCCGGTTTTTTATTTGCATATCAATTTGCTTATTTATTTCAGGTTCCCTTTGATTATTTTATAAATCAGCATCCCTTGACCCCAGCCCTTTGATTCTTAGGAGATAGCAAGCACACTTTTTTTTCTTAACATTGCAAAAGAATTCAGAGATCTGTGTGCCTATGTTAAGCACAGGTGATAGGCTAGTTACCATTTCTACCACACCTGGGCCTAACCTTGCTCTGTCCTGGGCTGACCTTGAACTCAGGAATCTGGCTGCATTTGTATCTGCCTGCCTTTGTATCTTTATGAGGAGCTGGCTCATAAATGCAGCTGCCTTTTTTCCTTTAGATTAGTGAAGCCCTTTGTAATTTATATTACACCCTTATAGTTTGCATAGTTTAGGAATTACATATATCTCATATATTTAGAGTTATTTTCCACAGCCTTAAGGGATTTCCTGAAGATCCCAGTGTTTACTATTTTGCTGAGACATTAGCCACACCTTCACCTCCTGGACTTGTGCTAGCTATCTGATTATCATGGAGTTTTTGTTTTTTTTTTTTAATATAGGGTCTCACCACGTTGCCTTGCCTGCACTGGAGCTCACCTAGTATATAGATGTGGCAGGCCTCAAACTCATAGAAATAAGTCTTCCTTTGTCTCTTTGGTGCTGGGATTATAGCTGAGTGCCTTCACACCAAGCTTAATTATACCTTTTTGAAGGACACAATGTGTGACAACTACTACATCAATTCTGGTCTTATTAATCAAGTATATGAGGAATATCCCTATGATAAAACCATCATTAGTTATGTTTTCTGTTATTAACACCAAACACACCCCAAGTGATGTCATGAGGGTGGAGCTGGAGTCCCAAAAGTGAGCACTCTTAAAGCTAGGTCCAGTGCACCACAGGAATTATTGTCAGGCTTAGAAGAAAGTCCAGTCTTGTGGTTTTCAAAACCAGGGAGATGAGGGAACAAAAGACTAATATGTGACTGAAGACCAGAAAGCCCTATTTAAGATTGGTCTTAAAGCAAGATCCTCTTTTTGTCTCAGTAGGTCACCCCACATCCATATATGGGCACTACACTGAATGCACTCACTGGATTTGAATACATAAATAATTTAGGAAGGATGACAAGAATTTGGGAGGGAGGCTGGAGGGGAGATGATGTTGGGGTTGGCCTTCTAAGAAATGAGCAAGGAAAAGGGGAGGGAAAGAGGAACCTTGAAGAGATAGAGATTCCACAAGACCAACAGTATCAACTAACTTGGACCCTTAGGGGTTCCCAGAGACTGAACCACAAACTTAAGAACATACATGGGGTCTACCAAGCCCCCACACCACCCCCTGCCCACATATATTGTAGATGTTCAGCTTGGTCTTAATGTGGGTCCCCAAACATCTAGAGCAGGGGCTGTCCCTGAATCTGTTACCAAACTGAGGATCCTGTTCACCTAGCTGGGCTGCCTTGTCTGGCTTCAGTGGAAGAGGATATGCCTAGACCTGAAGTGACTTGATGTGCCAGGGAAGGAGATAGCCAAGGGAAGGCCTCCACCTCTCAGAGGATAAGCTGAAGGAGGTTGGAAGGAGGGTATGTGCGAGGGAGACCAGAAGGAGGGGGGTGAAGTGAATTGGATGTAAAGTGAAGAAACTATTTTAAAAAGAAAAGAAAGAAAACAAGTCTTCCATAAACAAAGCTAGGTACATGCCCACCGAGAGTACATATATGGACCATTCTGAAGACTTCTTCAAGATTTGAGAACCTCAGTAGGAATGTCAGGCTTGCAGATCTCAGAACTGTAACATGAAGTGCTTGCTATTTCCTTCCTGGCAAGTGTTTCTGACTCTAGTGCTTACAAAGGTTCTAAGAAAATATAGTTTATTAGTTTGTTTCTTCCCCTTGACACAATTCTGAAAATTGCATTCTCTGAAAATCAAAGCATTTTTTATCTACATTCCAAACACTGGCCCTCCTCCCTGTCCCCTACACAAAGTCTCACTCCATCCCATCCTCCTTCCCCTTCTCCTCTGAGACCGTAAGATCATCCCTGGGTATCACCCAATCCTGAAATATCAAATCTCTGCAGGGTTAGATGAATTCTCTCCTACTGCAGCCAAAAAAGGCAGTCCTGTTGGGGACCAGATTCTACTGACAGTCTTCGGGGACAGCCCCCCTCTCCAGTTGTTGGAGAACCCACATGGAGGCTGTGCTGCACATCTGTTACCCATGTGCTGGGGCCTCCAACCGTCTATGCTCTTTGGTTGGTGGCTCAGTCTATGAGAGCTTCCAAAGGTCCAGGTTTGTTGTCTCTGTTGGTCTCTGTGAAGTTCCTATCCTATTTAGGGCCTTCAGTCCTGCTAGCTTCCATAAGATTCCCAACCTCCTTCCATTTTTTCTCCTCTGTGTATTTATATGTTTCAGTCAGCTTCTGGGTATAGCACCTCAGAGGACAGTTATGCTAGGCTCCTATCTGCAAGCATAACAGAGTATCATTAATAGTGTCAGTAAATGTTGCTTGTCTATGGGATGGGTTTCAAGTTGAGCAGGTTGTTGGTTGGCCATTCCTTAAACCTCTGTTCTACCTTTGTCCCTGCATTTATTTTAGACAGGACAAACTGTTGAGTTAAAAGTTATGTAGATGTGGTGGGATTGGGTGGTGTGTGTGTGTGTGTGGGGGGGGGTCCATGTATATGTGTTGCTATATTTTTCCCTCTACTGGGGAAGCCACATGACTACTCAGGGTGGCCTCTTCTGGTTTAATGACCCCACTGATAGACATCTAGGACAAGGTCACCTGCATTGACTCCCGGGAGCCTTCCCCATCCCAAATCTCTGGCATTTCCTAGAGATTTACCCATTACCTCACTAACCTCATTCATTTTGATTTTTTTAATCTGGGTGTTCTCTTCGTGTCTGTCAGTTCATCTGAATAAGCGTTTGCAATCTCACTGATTTTCTCAAAGAACTAAAGAATATTTCCCTTTGTTTCTATTTTATTGGTTTCAGTCTTCAGTTTATTTCTTGCCATGTAGTACATTTTAGATTTCTTGTTTTTGTTCTAGAGCTTTTAGGTGTGCTATTAAGTTGCTAGTATAAGTTTTTCTCTATGTCTGCTTTTGTGTTCTGGAGACAGAATTTCTCTGTGTAGCCTTAACTGTCCTGGAATTGGATCCACAGACCAGGCTTGGCCTTGAGCTCAGAGACCCACCTGCTTCCCAATGGGGATGGGATTAAAGGTGTGAGACCCCACCACTCAGCTTCACTCTAGTTGTTTTTTGAGGGCACTTGGTGCTGTGACCTTGCCCTTTAAAACTTACCCCTTTATCCAGTCCCATAATCTTGGGAATGATGTATATTCATTTCTAGTCAATTCTATTGAGTCTTTAATATCATTACTTCTGTCTTCATGCAGTAGTGAATTGTGCAGTTTCCATGTGTTTGTGAGCTTTCTGTTGTTTCTTGTGCTGTTGATATCAAGATTTATTCTGTGATGGCCTTATAGGATACACTGAATTATTTCAATTTTCCTGTATCTGTTGAGACTGACTTTGTGTCCAAGAATGTGGTCAATTTTAGAGCAGGTTCCATGAGGGGCAGAGAATGTGTAAATGTTTGTGTTTGGGAAAAATGTTTAAATGAACACTAGCACACAATGGACCAAGTTTACTTAGTACACGGGCCTTTGAAATAAATTTTCACATTAAATGCCACTGGATGGCAATATTATTTAAGTATAAAACATAAAACCTAGGGAGAGTTATACTACTTTTATAAAAATGCATGTAAGTCTTGGTTTTATTTATCTTTAAGTTGTTTCATATGGTTTTTGATTGGTTGGTTGTTGTGTTGTTTTTTGTTGTTTTTAGGGAGTTGTTTGTTTGTTTGTTTGTTTGTTTGTTTGAAAAAGGCTCTCTTTTATGTAGCTCCTGCTATCCTGAAATCAGTTATGTAAACTGGCCTTAAATTATTACATCCACTTGCCTCTGCCTCCAAAGTCCTGGGATTAAAGGTTTGTACCACAATGCTCTACCAACATTTGCTATTATTGCCAAAATCATAGGTTAAGCCACCCCTCCTAAAGTTTTAATGGAATCAGCTATGTAAACTGGCCTTAAATTAACACATCCACTTGCCTCTGCCTCCAAAGTCCTGGGATTAAAGGTATGTCCCAACTGCTCTACCAATATTTGTTATTATTACCAAAATCTTAGGTGAAACACTCCTCCTAAAGTTTTAAAGGTACATAGTGACAACCATGTAATGAAAATAAAGCAGCATTAGAGAACTTTGGAGGCAGAGGCAAGTAGAGCTCTCAGTTCTAGTACAGCCTGGTTGACAAAGCGAAGTGAAGATCAGCCAGGGCTACAAAGAGAAACCCTATCTCCAAAAAATGGAGATGGGTTAGAAAGGAAGAAAAAGAAAGGAGAGAAAGAGAGAGAAGGAAGGAAGAAAGAAAGAAACAAATAATCAAAGAAACAAAGACACAATGAAAGATACAGGAAGGAAGGAAGGAAGGAAGGAAGGAAGGAAGGAAGGAAGGAAGGAAGGAAGGAAGGAAGGAAGGAAGGAAGGAAGGAAAAGAAAGAAAAGAAAGCTTTCATGGAAATGTACAACTCTGGTTGAGCCAAATATCCCCATTTAAAAATGGGGTACAGAATTTCTTTTATTGTTGAGAATAGTTGTAGCTATCCTGGGTTATTTGTCATTCCAGATGAATTTGAGGATTGCTCTTTCTAACTCTGTGAAGAATTGAATTGAGATTTTGATGGGTATTGCATTGAATCTGTATATTGCTTTTGGCGAAATGGCCATTTTAACTATATTAATCCTGCGGGTCCATGAGCATGGGAGGTTTTTCCATTTTTTGAGGTCTTCTTCCATTTCCTTCTTCAGAGTCTTGAAGTTCTTGTCATACAGATCTTTTGGGTATCAGTATCCCTGACCTCAAGCAATACTACAGAGCAATAGTGTTAAAAACTGCATGGTATTGGTACAGTGACAGGCAGGTGGATCAATGGAACAGGATTGAAGATCCAGAAATGAAGCCACACACCTAAGGCCACTTGATCCTCAACAAAGAGGCTGAAAACATCCAATGGAAAAAGATAGCCTTTTCAACAAATGGTGCTGGTTCAACTGGAGGTCAGCATGCAGAAGAATGGGAATTGATCCATCCTTGTCTCCTTGTACTAAGCTCAACTCCAAATGGATCAAGGACCTCCACATAAAGCCAGACACTGTGAAGCTAATAGAAAAGAAACTGGGGAAGACCCTTGACGACATCAGTACAGGGGGGAAGTTTCTGAACAGAACACCAATAGCATATGCTCTAAGATCAAGAATTGAGAAGTGGGACCTCATAAAATTACAAAGTTTCTGTAAGGCAAAGGACACCATCAAAAGGACAAATTGGCAACCAACAAATTGGGAAAAGATCTTCACCAACCCTACATCAGATAGAGGGCTAATATCCAATATATATAAAGAACTCAAGAAGTTAGACTCCAGGAAACCAAATAACCCTATTAAAAAATGGAGTACAGAGTTAAACAAAGAATTCTCACCTGAAGAACTTCGGATGGCAGAGAAGCATCTTAAAAAATACTCAACATCATTAGTCATTAAAGAAATGCAAATCAAAACAACCCTGAGATTTCACCTTACATCAGTCAGAATGGCTAAGATTAAAAATTCAGGAGACAGCAGGTGTTGGCTAGGATGTGGAGAAAGAGGAACACTCCTCCACTGCTGGTGGGGTTGCAAATTGGTACAACCACTCTGGAAATCAGTCGGGTGGTTCCTCAGAAAACTGGGCACCTCACTTCCAGAAGTTCCTGCTATACCACTCCTGGGCATATACCCAAAAGATTCCCCAGCATGTAATAAGGATACATGTTCCACTATGTTCATAGCAGCCCTATTTATAATTGCCAGAAGCTGGAAAGAACCCAGGTATCCCTCAAGAGAAGAGTGGATACAAAAAATGTGGTGTATATATACAATGGAGTACTATTCAGCTATTAGAAACAATGAATTCATGAAATTCTTAGTCAAATGGATGGAGCTGGAGAACATCATACTAAGTGAGGTAACCCAGACTCAAAAGTTGAATCATGGTATGCACTCACTAATAAGTGAATATTAACCTAGAAAACTGGAATACCCAAAACATAATCCACACATCAAATGAGGTACAAGAAGAATGGAGGAAAAAAAAAAGAAGAAGAACAGAGGAGTGGCCCCTTGTTCTGGAAATACTCAGTGAAGCAGTATAGGGCAAAACCAGAACAGGGAAATGGAAAAGGTTGGAAAAATATATCAAATAAAAAAAAGAATGTAGGAGACATTATTAATAAATGCTTTAACTTTGCCAAAAAAAAAACAAAAAAACAAAAAACAAACAAAAAAATGGGGTACAGAGCTAAGCAAAGAATTTTCACCTGAGGAACATTGAATGGCTAAGAAGCACCTAAAGAAATGTTCAGCATCCTTAGTCATCAGGAAAATGCAAATCAAAACAACCCTGAGATTTCACCACACACCAGTCAGAATGGCTAAGATCAAAAAGTCAGGAAAAAACAAGTGCTGGCAGGAATGTGGAGAAAGAGGAACAATCCTCCACTGCTGGTGGGGTTGCAAGCTGGTACTACCACTCTGGAAGTCAGTCTGGTGGTTCCTTAGAAAACTGGGAATGATACTTCCAGAGGACACCGCTATACCACTCCTGGGCATATACCCAGAGGATTCCCCAGCATGTAATAAGGATACATGCTATGTTCATAGCAGCCCTATTTATAATAGCCAAAAGCTGAAAAGAACCCAGATGTCCCTCAACGGAGGAATGGATACAGAAAATGTGGTATATATACACAATGTACTATTAAGCCATTAGAAACAATGAATTCATCAAATTCGTAGACAAATGGATGGAGCTGGAGAACATCATCCTAAGTGAGGCAACACAGGCTCAAAAGATCACTCATGGTCTGCACTCACTGATAAGTGGATATTAGCCTAGAAGCTTGGAATACCCAAGACACAATGCACATATCAAATGGTGCCCAAGAAGAAGAAGGTAGTGCCCCCCCCCCCCGTTCTGGAAAAGCTCAGTGCAGCAGTGTAGGAGAATACCAGAAGAGGGAAGGGTTTGATTGGGGAACAGGGGTAGGGATGAGGTTTTATGGGACTTTCGAGAAGTGGGGATCCAGGAAAGGGAAAATCACTTGAAATGTAAATAAAGAATATATAGAATAAAAAAAGGAAGAAAAAAAAAGGAGAGAAAAAGAGAGAAGGAAGGAAGAAAGAAGGAAACAAAGAATCAAAGAAACAAAGACAAAAAGAAAGATATAGGAAGGAAGGAACGAACGAAGTAACGAAGGAATGAACGAAGGAAGAAAAATAAAGAAAAGAAAGATTTCATGGAAATGTACAACTCTGGTTCATTACTTGGAAGAAATTTAATTGCAGAATAATTAAAACACCTGGCCCCTGGCATTTCTAAATGGCTTCTCAGAGAGGATGGTCTAGAGGAATTTTTGGAAACCTGGTCTTCATTGTTCTGGATGAGTTGCTTTCTTTACCTAGGTGTAGTGGGTCCACAAGTGACACCCACAACTGAGTGAGCACCAGTAATTCAGCCTGCTGAACTGACTAACCTTGTAATACCCCTTTGTCTTTACATTATAGAGAATCAGATATTGACCTCTGGGCACTGGACTTAGTTTTGATAGGAGCAAGAGAGAAGAATATGTAGTTTTGACAATATCCTGAGTTGTTTAGGGGTTCCTATAGAACCTCCTTGGAAACAACTCAATTAGAAGAAAGCCATTCTCAGTGCTGGAAGCTTCAGTTGGTGACAAGAGATGTCCAGTTGAGGAGGCCTCCCCATCATTTAGGAGCCCATTCATTTAGATCACTTCATATCTGTATATACAGAAGGAAGCTTTTGCTGTAGTAGGTTCCCATGCTATGATTCAAATAGTCCTTAATTTTAGCTGTCTCTCCCCATATTTTCAGTTTTCCCTGTCCTCCTGTTCCTTCCCTACTTGATCTTCTCATTCAAGCCCCATCATGTGCCCATCTATAACTACCTATTACAAATTCCTTTTTCTTGAAGTAACTAAGTATGTATCCCCTTACTCTATATGTAACTGCTGAAGTCATACAGATTATACTTCATGTTTACAAGTGGCTTATAGCCACTTATAAATTAACAGTTAAAATCCACATCCAAGTGAAAAAAATGCTATGTGTGCTTTTCTGTGTCTGGGTTACCTCAATTTAACTTTATAGCTCATTGTATTTGCCTGCAAGTACTTTTTCCATTAATTAATTTATTCACTTTACATCCCTATCACTGTCCCCAGTCCTGATCCTCCTCTCAGAGACTCCCCCTACCCATGCCCCTCCCCTTCTTCTCTGAGAAAGTGGGGCCCTCTTCCGTATTCCCCTACATGGCCCAACAAATTTCTGCATGGTTAGGCTCTCTCTCTCTCTCTCTCTCTCTCTCTCTCTCTCTCTCTCTGCAAGGAAAAGCACAAATCAGCCTTTGTTGGAGAAATGGATTCCACAGCCAGGCTACAGCTTTATGGACAGCCCCAGCTCCACTTGTTGGAGGCCCCAAATGGAGAATGAGCTGCATTTCTGCTACATAAATGCTGAGGGCCTCTGTCTAGCTTGTGTAAGCCCTTTGCTTAGTGGCTCAGTTTCTGAGAGCTCCTCAGTGGTCCGGGTTAGATGACTCTTGGTTTTCATGTGGAGTTCCTATCCCAGTCAGGGCCTTCCATCATCCCCCTCCCCCAACTCTTCAGTAAGAGTCCCCAAGCTCTGTCTAATGTTGGCTCTGTGTTCCTGCATCACTTTCAGTCAGCTACTGGATGGAGCCTCGGAGAGGACAGTTATGGAAGGTTCCTGTGTGCATGCATAACAGAGTTTAATTGGTAGTGTTTGCTCATGGGATGTGCCTTAAGTTGGGCTGGTTACTGGTAGGCAATGTCCTCAATTTCTGCTCCATCTTTGCCCCTCTATCTTTCTGTAAACAAGACAAATTTTGGGTTAAAAGCATGTAGGTGGATTGGTGTCCTTATCCGTCTACTGGAGGTCCTATTTAGCTACAGGAGACAGCCTCTTCGGGCTCTCTCCTATATATTCCCAATGCTATGAATCTCAACTAAGGTTACCCACAATGAATCCTGGGAGCCTCCCCCATCCCAGGTCTCTGGCATGTCCTAGAGATGCCTTCCACCCCCATGCCAACCAACTGTAGATTTCTATTCATGCTACTGGATCTCTCTCTTTCTCTTGAATCTCCCATACCTGATCATGAACCCCTCCCATTTCTCTCCGCATCCCCTCTCTTAGCCAGTTCCCCTGTCCCTCTGCCTCCTATGACTATTTTATCTTCCCCTTCTAAATGAAATTCAAGCATCCTTGCTTGGGCCTTACTTCTCATTTTGCTTCTTTGTGTCTATGGAGTATATCATGTGTTTATTGTGAAAATTCCTTTCAAAAGGTTCATAGGCTAAGTAAAACTTGGCCAATTGTGTGGTAAAAGTTGAAGGTGAGGGAATCCCTACTACCTCATGGTGAGGAAACCAAGGTTGTAACCAGAACAAAAGAAAATGCCACAAAAGAGAGTACTGCTAATCTTGTGGTTACTCCCAAAATTTTGTATTTTTCTAAATGTATTTATTTATTTTATGTGAGTACACCATAGCTGTCTTCAGAAACACCAGAATAGAGCATCAAATCTCATTACAGATCACTGTGAGCTACCATGTGGTTGCTGTGGAACTTAGGACCTCTGGAAGAGAAGTCAGTGCTCTTAACCACTAAGCCATCTCTCCAGCCCTTGTATTATTTTTAATGCAGCACAGAGCACATTTTTGTGTTTCTGAACTTAGCTTGGTCCCCTTCTGACACTCTAATGTGTTGTAAAACAGCCAAGTAGGCCCACAGAAGAAGCTAAAATGAAGACACTACCTGATCTTGGATTTTCAACCTAAAAAAGAAAATGCTATCACAGATCCTCACAGAGTACTATCACTCCATGGGTTCATATCTAATAAATACTCAAATATTTGATATTAAAGTTGTATTTAACATTGCCTGTGTACTCATGGATAATGCATGAGTTGGTATGTTTATATGTACTATAATTTTATATAAGACTGGAAATACTATAAAATCATTTGACATCTACTTCTTTTTCAATGAGATACATTCACATGATGAAAAGCATTCCCCAAAATGATTCCTTGCGGTTGTTCCCACATTTGATTTTTCTACAATTAACCTTGGAATCAAGGGAAGCTTCTCTTCTGTATGAATATGCTGAAAGGGGGCTACTCACTCATCTCTGAAAGATTCTCTGTATTCATAAAATGAATTACCAATAATGAGCTCTTGGTTATATGATGAAAACAGATCACAGTTGGGAAAATTAAACATTACACATTTATTTCTCACTAATGCACCAGATACATGGCACAGAGATAAAGGTTAAAGACCTGTTTTCATCAAACAATTCTTAACTTGCAGTAACTTTCTCCTACCAACGTTTACAAAGATGTCCTTAGGGTCATGAGCATTTTGCTCTGACATGACAAAGAAACTGAAAACCACTACCTGCTATTTTTCAGGCTGCTGAGTCTAGTACTACTCACCACTTGTGTTCCGAGTCTCCCAGCAGAGTGCATTTAATTTCTGATGGCCACAAGCAAAGGCTGAAAGTTGCAACCTATTTCCAGAGATAAGAAAATAGTCTCTCAGCACATGTAATTACTCTGCTACCCAGTATTATTTCTTTGTACACATTTTGTGATGTATGCCAATGATCGGTTTCTTTTGTTTGCTTTTTTTCTTAATTTTTTAACTTATGCACTTTACATCCCACTCACCACCCTCTTCCAGGTCACCTCCTCCCACAATCCTTCCCCCATCACGTCATCCTATTCTCCTATGAGTGGGTGGGAGACCCTTGGGTATACCTCCCCAAACTCTGGCACTTCAAGTCTCTGCACAGCTAGGCACTTCTTCTCCCACTGAGGCCAGACAAGGCATCCCAGCGTAGAACAACATATCCAGAGTACAGGCAACAGCTTTTGGGATAGCCACTGCTCCAGGTTTTTGGGACCCACATGAAGACCAAGCTACTCATCTGCTGCATATGAGTGGAGAGGCCTAGGTCCAGCCTGTGTATATTCTCTGGTTGATGGTTCAGACTCTGAGGACCCCAAGGGTCCAGGTTAGTTGCCTCTGTTGGTCTTCATGTGGAGTTCCTATCCCCTTCAGGCCCCAGAATCATTCCTCTTATTTTTCCATAAGCATCCTCAAGCTCCATCCACTCTTGGACTGTGGGTGTCTGTTTCTGTCTGAGTCAGTTGCTCAGTGGAGCCTCTCAGAGGACGACTTGCTCCTGTCTGCAAGTGTAAGAGTAACATCAATAGTGTTAGGGATTGGTGCTTGCCACATAGCACAGCACCTGGACCACCTCTCCATACTAATGAGGCATCTCAATAACCTTAGCCTTCAGCCAATGACCTTCCCTTCCTGGATATTCTCACACCCTTCCCCAACATTGCATAATCCCTCGTTCACCCAGAATAAAGCCTCTGTGTTCACATCCACCCCCAATAAAGCAATAAAAACAAGCTAAGATCATCTCAGAGAGCTTCTTCATTAATGATCACCTCAGGGAAGGTCTTCACCTAAAAAGAGCCTTAACACTAAAACTCCTGAAGAAGACCTCTCTCTTCTTCCACTCCTCTGTCACTAGCTCCAAACCAGACTAAGTTCCTTCCTCTCTTGTAAGTGCTAAAGGGTTTCTCACACTGAATACATACACAGGCTTTTTTCTAGTTATGTGTCCTCTGATGAACTATAAGGTCTAATTCACTGGTAAAGGTTTTCTTACTTTCAAGGCATTTATAAGATTTTCTCACTGAGTTTGTTGCTTGGTGTTTAGTGAGTATACACTTCTTACTAAAAGTTGCCTTCCCTATCTTAGTCATGAAATCTGACTGAACAGAAACTTGCTCACACACATTATGCTTACATGAAGTCAATCCCATTTGAAGTCTCTTAGATGGAGTAACTTTTTTCAATAGTTTTCCCTCCTTTGTATCTTTCCCTTCTCTAATATATTCAAAACCCTGCTGTGAAGTTGGAATCTTGAAATGCTGACCCAACCAATAAGGATATCCAATGGGTTTCCCTGCTACAAAACAGCCATTATATTGCTCTCCAGCACACAATCCATGAGGATCCAAAGAGAGATGTGTATTCATATATACATCCAACTCCTCACACTTCACTCCAGAACAGTTTCTATTACTTACAACAAGACTTGAAATATTCATGGAGTATAAATAAAAAGTGTTTTCTAATCCCTCTGCTCCCTCAGTTGCTTTATTGTGGCCATTGGAGGTAACTTGCTACAAATGTCTCTCTTGATTCTTCTGGTTAGTCTCAATTATGGCATCAACATTGTAGAAGTCTAAAAATACAAACAAACAAAGAAACAAACTAACAAATAAAATAACTTTCTATGAATAATTTTTAAGAGCTTCTAATGGGACTCTCATGTTTATGAAAAAACAATTTCTAGCCTACTAACACATACTGTTATTAAAATCATAGTATTAGCTTATAAACTTTAGTTTACTCCTTTAATTTAACATACTGAAATACACTGATAAGTTTCCTAGTATTACGGTATTAGTAAAGTATTGCTTCATTTTATTTTCATGAAAAAGTATTTTGTTAAAATATCTACCAATTGATAGATATAGTTTCCACTCAGAGAATGGTTACATTTTTTTACAAGGTTCGAGTCACATGTATACTTTAATATATGATAGTGATGACCTTTTCTTTCTGCCATTCTCTTTATTCTGGTCTAAAAGGCAATAATTTCTAGGACATCCTCTTTGCAGAGTATGAGCAAACTCTGATAGGCTACTTCCTAGTTTGAAGCTTCCATTATGGCCATGAATTTGCATCTTGTACACTTAGAGTTATTACAAATGACAACAGACTGTGCGTATTTCAAACCTGAAATTTCTTCCTTTCTACTTCCACCCAAAACATTCCAGTTTGAGGGCTCAGTTGAACAACATGTCCTGTTCTTTTCAGAACCAAAATAAATACAAGTAAACTACTATTTACCACTCTGAAAAAACATGTATTCTGTACATCTCTAAAATATGTTGCTACTTGTGATAATGATAAGACCTAATATTTGCCTCCAAAGTGGTGATGCAAGTACCAGCTTCTAGTAATTCATCAATTCTCAAAAATGTGGGCATGTTTCAGAGACTTGACTTCTCTTAGTTTTATAAAAAGTGGCTTCTACAATTCCTCATTATATTTGTTGCTTTAGAATGAGAGAAGAAAAATTAAATGAGTACTACATTTAAATTATAGCCCTCATCCAAAAAAAAAAAAGAAGAAGAAGAAGAAGAAGAAGAAGAAGAAGAAGAAGAAGAAGAAGAAGAAGAAGAAGAAGAAGAAGAAGAAGAAGAAGCTTGAGTTCTTCAACTTGAAAACTTATCTCTTGGAGCTGGAGAGATGGCTCACTAGTTAAGAGCACTGACTGCTTTTCTGAAAGTCCTGAGTGCAAATCCCAGAAACCACATGGTGGCTCACAACCACCTGTAATCAGATCCAATGTCCTCTTCTAGGCTGTCTGAAGACAGCTACAGTGTACTTGCATATAATAAATAAAAAAATTTTGTTGACGTCTGTCTTGTGACCTCTTATGGTTGATTTTGGAGAAGGTACCATGAGGTGCTGAGAAAAGGGTATATCTTTTGCCTTAGTATGAAATGTTCTCTCTCTCTCTCTCTCTCTCTCTCTCTATATATATATATATATATATATATATATATATATATATATATATAAATTAAATCTAATTGGTCCAAAGCTTAAATTAGTTTCACTGTGTCCCTGTTTAGTTTCTGTTTTCCTGATCGGTCCATTGAGGAGAGTGGAGTGTTAAAGTCACCCACAATTATTGTGTTAGGTGCAATGTGTGCTTTGAGCTTTAGTAAAGATTCTTTTATAAATGAGGGTGCCCTTGCATTTGGAGCATAGGTGTTCAGGGTTGAGAGTTCTTCTTGATCTAGCATTGTAGGGGAGTACCAGGACAGAGAAAAGGAGGGAGGTGATTGGAGAATAGGTGAAGATAAGAGGGCTTATGGGACATATGGGGAGTAGGGAACCGGGAAAGAGGAAAGCATTTGGAATGTAAACAAAGAATTTAGGGAAAAAAAGCCTAGCACTTGGGAGGCAGAAGCAGGTGAATTTCTGAGTTGGAGGTCAGCCTGATCTACAGAATGAGTTCTCCAACAGCCAGGGCTACACAGAGAAACTCTGCCTTGAAAAACCAAAAATAAATAAATAAATAAATAAACAAATAAATAAAATAAAAATAAAAATAGAAAGAAAGAAAAGAAAAAGAAAAGCCCATCTTACTTCTCCTTGTAACAAAAAAGCTCTTGATTTCTTTCTCAAATAAAAACACCCCTTCCTATGGGTTCTTCTTATGACTTCTTACACCATAGCTCACAGCCTAACTTCTAAATCTGTTTCTGTATTATCTCATCAAATTCTTAATTGAAATACTCTATAATGTTAAACACCATCTGTTACTTCTTATACTCTGGTTCAATATTACATATACTTGTTTGTGACTCCTCAGTATAAATAAACTTATTTGTCTTTGTTGAAATTAATTCCATGAAGTAAGGATATTACTTTTACATTTTTTTCTTTCCAAGACAGGGTTTCACTGCATAGCCCTGGCTGTCCTGGAACTCACTCTGTAGACCAGGCTGGCCTTGAACTCAGAAATCTGCCTGCCTCTGCCTCCCAAGTACTTGGATTAAAGCTGTGTGCTACCACCGCCTGTCTACTTTTACATTTTTATTTATATAAAATATATATAAGAACCAGCACTTGAAATCTGCGTCATTAGAATGTGCTAAAACAAAATCAATCACATGAAATATGTCTAAAAACCAAATCCCCATGAGCCTGGAGTGCAAGAGGCAACTGAAACTATGAAAAAGAAGTACCAAGAAAAACATCAAATTACAGAAGTCAAAGGTTAGATGGGGGCTGGGGGAGGGTCTAAACTATTTCATCAAATTGAAATACAGGAACATATGCAAGAGAACTGTCCATGCAGACTACATGACAAACACGTTTGAGCCCTCGGATATGGAACTGGGGGATAAACTGATGATATGGCCAACTTTTGTTATACAAGGTCTCCCATCCACATGGACCAACAACCAACCTGGCAGAGTCTTGTTTGCAGGTTCTTCTGCTGTCCATGGCTCCTCTTCCTCTTCCAATTTGAAGATCAACTCAGGTTTAGGGATGCATTGCACTGTTAATAGGAAATAATATAGGACTTGGAAACATTTTGCTAATAAGGTTCTTTGAAGAAAGACAAATCCAGGTTTTTATGATCTAGGCAACAAAAATACAAACGTGGGCCTTTCACTAGAGAGCAGTGAATAATCATACAGGGGCTAGAACCTTAGCCCTCAACCTTACAAGTGCCCATATATTTACTGCAGGGAAGGTGCTTGCTCCTGAGACTTACCCAGTGACAGCAGGCTACTATATGTCTCCAGCATCACATTCCTGTATAGCATCTTCTGAGCATTGTTGAGATTTTGCCACTCCTCTCAGGTGAACTTCACAGTGACATCCTCAAGTGACACCATTTCCTGTAACAGCACATTTCCCTTCAATCAATTTATTCTAAGCTTGTAAAAAGAAATCTGTAGACAAGCTTCTCTTAAGGGGTAGAAGGCTCTCATGTGTATTTTACATTATAATATACCTTTGTTTATGTAGTATAAAAAGTAAACAAAAAACATGATGCAATTAATTAATTAATGTGCAACCTGATAATATTAAAATTAAAGCCTTCACTGTTGGTGTAAGAGAACCCAGACTACTCAGGTAACCAGGCCTTAATCAGATAGGACTGCATGTCAACATAAACATACCCTCGCCTCGTTCTATGTCCTAGGAGTTTGAGGCAGCCTGACTAATGTCATGTTGTATGGGTTGTGCAATAATAATTCCCATTCTCTTGTGTATATGAATTATCTTTAATATAAATAACATCTGTGAATTAATCCAGTAGCTGTATTACTTTACTTCATACTATTTCTCAATAATCACCTAGAAAAATCAGTATTTCTTTAAATCTGCACCTTAATAGCTCATGTCCCACTATTCTCTATTCTGTCCAGCCATTGGGTGATCATCATTTATTTTTGGGAAGAGAATAAACGGTAAGAATTGTTTATAGAAACTTGATACGGGACATTCTTAGTATAAGCATTTTTGTGCTGTGTCATGACTGAAACAAGATACGAGGGCAGAGAAATCTGCATTTGAATTGCACAAGGGTAAACTTTACACAGTGTACAGAAACATTATGTCTATATTTCCGTTTTGTCTAATAAAAGACTCTTATAATAAACAACACACAGCAGGAAGAATTATGAAATAATTATAAAAATATTAGATAAGAGTTACATTGAAAATGTCTCATCTATTTGCATTTGGAAACTCATAAAGTATGTTATTTCATACCTGACAAAGACTTAAATAGCCCAAAATTTATCAGCTGAGGCTGAAAAGGAGTTGGCTCTGACAGAGAAGAAACTCTAGAATACACATCTAGATTGTTACCCACAGATCACCTGCATCCTGGATATCATCCCTTCTACTCATTCTCTCACAGGAATTCTTACACAGGGAGAAGATTTTAATCTTAGGATAGATATTTTTAGTACACAAACAGAGTAAAAACTTAAAAAACTATACAGAAAAGGTTTCTAAATAGATTCTAAAGGGAAAATTGTAACTTTGTCAACTCTCTGAAATGGATTCACCAGAATTGCAGCACCTTTACCAAGGTTGAGATTGCCTCACTATGGGCAGAAGAGGAACTTTGGCAAAGAGCCCGCAGTGGTTTTTAGAAGAAATTAACAACAAATACCCCAAAAGCAAGTGGCTTCAATTTGTAAAAAGAACTAATTGGATTTTGCCTTGTATAATAACAAGAATTCTAATTTCTGGAGCACTTACATTTTACACTGATGCAAATAATTCAGGAAAGACAGTATATAAGTCAGAAGATATAAATAAGGTGGTTAAAAGTCCTTAGGAATCAGGATAAAATCAGAATCATATGAAATACTTATAAAATATTAAGATTTTCAAAAATCTTTTTAATATAGTAACTAACTCTAAAGATGCAGAAGGTGTTGTTTTCCATATAGAAATTGCTGAACTTACTCAGGATGATTCCAAATTGATTTCTCAGTTTATTCGACAAGTGGGCTGATTCTGCCATTATGTGTGTATTAGAAATAATATCATGTGGAGAAAGAGGAACAGTCCTCCATTGCTGCTGGGATTGCAAGCTTGTACAACCACTCTGGAAATCAGTCTGGTGGTTCCTCAGAAAACTTGGCATGACACTTCTGGAGGACCCTGTTATACCACTCCTGGCCATATACCCAGAGGATTCCCTGGCATGCAATAAGGATACATGCTCCACTATGTTCACAGCAGCCTTATTTATAATAGCAGGAAGATGGAAAGGACCCAGATGCCCCTCAATGGAGGAATGAATACAGAAAATGTGGTATATTTACACAATGGAATACTACTCGGCAATTAAAAACAACGAATTCATGAAATTCATTAGGCAAATGGTTAGAACTGGAAAATATCATCCAAAGTGAGGTAACCCATTCACAAAAGAACACACATGGAATGCAGTCACTGAGAAGTGGATATTAGCCCAAAAGCTCTGAATAACCAAGATGCAATTCACATATCAAATCATTCCCAAAAAGAAGGAAGGAGAAGGCCCTGGTCCTGGAAAGGCTTGATGCAGCAATATAGAGAATTACCAGGACAGAGAACTGGGAGGGGGTTGTTTGGGAAATGGGCAGAGGGAAGAGGGCTTATCTGAATTATGGGGGGTGGGGGAACCGGGAAAGGGGAAATCATTTGAATTACAGGTAAACAAAGAATATAGAAAATAAAAAAATAAAAAAATTAAGAAGTTATGCCAATTATGGTATACCTATACAAATTAAAACTGACAATGCTCCAGAGTATGTCACTAGTAAAATTTTTAAAAATTTACATATCAATATATAAAAAATATTACAGGTATACCAACAATCCTACAGAACAAATAGTTATTGAAAGGTCCAACTGTACTTTAAAAGAAATGCTTAGTAAACAGAAAGGACTATCAAAGAACCCAAAGATAGATTACAAAATTCTTTATTAACTTAAAATTACTTAAATGCTAATAATTAAAAACAATGGCCACTTAAGACACTGGATTATATTAAAAAACTGAATTATATCAGCCTGTTTATTTCAAAGATATATTAACCTCAAAATAGAGAGCATGAAATGTGTTACTCTGGGGAAGAAACTTTGTATATGTTCATACAGGAGAAGAAAAATTATAGATTCCATTCAAACTGATAAAAAAAAATCAGATTTGATAAAGGAAGACCCCATGAAGATCTTGACTCCAGATAGGAAAAAGGAAATAAAAAAAAAAAAAGAATCGGTAACATGATTTCCTCATCCCTCTACACGGATCAGCCCTGACATTGGCATGACATAAAAATGTCTCTAACAAGAACTTCAGCTAGACATAGCCAATGGATCTTATTGGCTACAGAGTCTGCAAGATTCATCATTCAATCCTTTTATATGGCAAGAATGAAGATTTAAATTGCAGTTTGGTTATATGGTCAAACTAGCTCATAAAGAATGACAGTTGTCTTTCACCTGCTCAAACAAGAAGCAAAAAATCATCTTTAACTGGTCTTTGTGTGCTGCACATTCCATACATTATATTAATATAGAAATATATATGACCTCTAAAAGCTTTACATTCACAAAAAAACAAACAAACAAACAAACAAACAAAAAAAAAACCACGAATACACTCCTGGCAAGATTCACCCTCAAGGATTCTGAGATGCTGAGACTTGCTATTCCACTTCCCTCCCTGATCCTACCTCAACTACATCGAAGCTGGTTTCTCTAAAGTCTTACTTCTGGGACAACTTCAGAACAGCTATCTCGCTTGGTCCAGCCTTTCAGAGGGTTCCAATTGGGACTTCTTTTTTTGTTTGTTTGTTTGTTTGTTTGTTTGTTTGTTTGTTTTTTTCTCTTTTTTATTTACATTTTTTATTCGATATAATTTATTTACATTTCAAATGATTTCCCCTTTTCTACCCCCCCTCCCCGAAAGTCCTGTAAGCCCCCTTCTCTTCCCCTGTCCTCCCTCCCACCCCTTCCCAGTTCCCCGTTCTGGTTTTGCCAAATACTGTTTCACTGAGACTTTCCAGAACCAGGGACCACTCCTGCTTTCTTCTTGTATCTCATTTGATGTGTGGATTATGTTTTGGGTATTCCAGTTTTCTAGGTTAATAACCACTTATTAGTGAGTGCATACCATGATTCACCTTTTGAGTCTGGGTTACCTCACTTAGTATGATGTTCTCTAGCTCCATCCATTTGCCTAAGAATTTCATGAATTCATTGTTTCTAATGGCTGAATAGTACTCCATTGTGTAGATATACCACATTTTTTGCATCCACTCTTCTGTTGAGGGATACCTGGGTTCTTTCCAGCATCTGGCAATTATAAATAGGGCTGCTATGAACATAGTAGAGCATGTATCCTTATTACATGGTGGGGAATCCTCTGGGTATATGCCCAGGAGTGGTATAGCAGGATCTTCTGGAAGTGAGGTGCCCAGTTTTCGGAGGAACCGCCAGACTGCTTTCCAGAGTGGTTGTACCAATTTGCAACCCCACCAGCAGTGAAGGAGTGTTCCTCTTTCTCCACACCCTCTCCAACACCTGCTGTCTCCTGAATTTTTAATCTTAGCCATTCTGACTGGTGTAAGATGAAATCTTAGGGTTGTTTTGATTTGCATTTCCCTAATGACTAATGAAGTTGAGCATATTTTAAGATGCTTCTCCGCCATCCGAAGTTCTTCAGGTGAGAATTCTTTGTTTAACTCTGTACCCCATTTTTTAATAGGGTTGTTCGGTTTTCTGGAGTCTAACTTCTTGAGTTCTTTATATATATTGGATATTAGCCCTCTATCTGATGTAGGATTGGTGAAGATCTTTTCAATTGGGACTTCTTTTAAGCCTGCACTTTCTCAGCATATGAGACTGGACAACAAATGCTACAGGTAGCTTTCTTAGGACTAACCACTTTTTAAATTATCTTGGGCCCCCAAAACAAATTCTATATGTAAAATCACCTGGAAGCAACTATAAGCGAACTTCACCTCATTCCCAAGAAGTGGGGTAAAGGAATTTTCATCACTCAATAGATGTCAGATGTTTGTTGTCTTTTAAAGGGGGATGGTTATAAATAATTATGGTCTTGAACAGGGAGGAGACAAAATAGGAGGGTTAGATTCAGGGATTTATTTTTCCTTTCCTTTTCACTTTCTTTCTTTCTGGGATAAGGGAAAGGGTGTTGAAAAAGGTGGGGGAAAGAGAAGTATTATAAGAAGTTAGATATAGCCAGGAAGTTGTGGCAAATGCCTTTAATCATAGCACTTGGGATGCAGAAGCAGTCAGATTTCTGAGTTCTCAGCCAGCCTGGTCTATGGAGTGAGTTCCAGGACAGACAATTTTCCCAGGCTCTCTGTTTGGGATTTCTGGGTCATGCTAGTGAAAATTCCCAGTTTTGTAGTCCGGTCCCAAATTTATGGTCTTTCTCCACCCCAACTCCTCCCCAAAATGGATGCTAAGGAGGTAACAAGATTCTTCATTACTGAGAGCTGGAATGTAGGCTCACATTGGAGGCTTCCCAGGCCTGACAATCCACAGACACAGCCCTCACCCCCAAGTCACCATCTTGGACTCTCTCCTCCTTGGCAGAGCTTCTTTCTGTAACAGCTCTTTTGGAAAGTTGGAATCACAGATCCAAACATTCCTAGCACAGTCTTCGGATAAAGGGACCATTAAAGCCCTCTCCAGGCCAACTGTTCCCACTGGGAATGATGAATATCATAGTCACCTTCCTTCCCCAGAGCTGCTATGGTCTGCCTGCCTCCTCCAAGACCCACTTATGTTTCTGTTTCCACTGAGGTAGGGGGCATGGGTTCAGCTTCTGGAGATTCCACAACCACTCTCGTCTTCTTGGTTTTCCCACCCGCCTTGAGAAACCTTGCAGGAAACTTGCAGCTCAGGTGAAGGCATCAGCACAGACCCAGGAAGCGACTTTCTAAGTAGTAGTTGCCAAGAGAGAACAGGGCAGACAAGCCCATCAGCCAAATGTCAGAGCTGTTTACCTGAACCTGTGTGGGCGTGCCTTGTATGTTAAGGACTACATTACCCAGGAGCCTCTGGGAAACTATGGTAAGAAAAAAAGGACATTTTCACCCAGGTCCACTATCAGGAATTATCAGGAATAGTGGACTTCATGGTTCAGAAGAGGTGCCTATCTACTAACCACAATGCAAAATTCCATTACCTTTCTCTCATGTGAACCCCCAAGTGTCCCAAAGTAGTATAGAACCTGAGAAGGAGCTCCAGTGTGTTCATCCTACAATCTCACCAAATATCTGTCACGGTGGGAGACATAGAGCCAGAGAAAATCTGTGTGATATCTGTTGTAGGGTAGTCACCAGAGAAGACTGCTCAGACACGGGTTTAAGCCAAGAAAAAGCCTTATTTGCCAGACTGCAACTACCCTTGGTGTTCAGGATCTCAGAGAAGCCCCACAAAATCCATGTCCTGGATTGATAAACTTCAGATAAGAACAATTAGCTAGAAGGCAGAACTACAGAAGCCAAAAGTTAAGTTTACTACATTTAGATACTTTCCCATGACAGATTAGCCTTTTGTTATAGGTTTGACAGATGGTGCTGTCTACATGCTGAGTTTTACAGCCTGAATAGTATTTCTGTCCAGGAGTCAGTTATGCTGAGATCTCAGAACATACTAAGGACTGGCGCCCCCTTCTGGCTGTAGGGCAGTGCAGGAAGCTGAATGCTTCATGTTTCCCAAAGCCTATGAACCATTTGCATCACTAGTGTATCTTCAAATTGAGCATTCTGGTTACAGCACACAGTGATTTTCAAGTTCATTTTGAAATAGAACTGAAAGGTCAATGCACCAATGAAAGGGTCTTAAAAAGAGAGAATGGGGGTTAAAGTAGTGTGGCACTGTGGTGTGGGGGAAGGGGCGCCCAGGTGGGCCCCTGTCCAAGCACCTCTTCCCCCTGAGGGACCACACGCACACAGGCATGGTATAGAATGGAGTTTATTCAGGGCAGAGGTAGGGAGTTAGAGGCCAGCCATGACTACGTGGAGAGAGGGAGGAGGGGAGGAGAGCCCAAGGGGCAGAGAGGTAAGAGTGGGATGAAAGAGAGCTAAGACAGAGAGAGGGGAGGAGGGGCAAGTAGCCCCTTTTATAGTGGGCCAGGTCTATGGGGCAGGGCATACTGGCTGTTGCCAGGTAAATGTAGGGTGGAGCTTAGACAGAATACTACCAAGAACCAACCATTTTGGATCTCCATTGTAATTGGACGAAGCCACAAGAAACTATGTGGATTGACAAGAGACAAAAGTTATGTTGCATGTTGCCAATAATGTTTAGAAATAACTGGAATTTGAAATGAAAACAAATTACTTACTAAAATTGAAATAATTTTTTTAAATGGTCAATTGAATAAAAAAATTCAAACTGAATGTGGTGGCACATGCCTTTAATCCCAGCACTCCAGAGGCAGAAACAGGCATTTGAAGCCAGTCTGGTCAACAGAGTGAATGCCAGGACAGCCAGAACTAAACAGAAAAACCCCTGTCTCAAAAGGGGAGGGGCAGTAGGGAGGAGGTGGGAGACATACTCAGGAGTCAAACAAAATCTAAACATATTAAAACAGTCCATGCCCAGAGTTGATGATACATTACACATTATTAAGATGAAATTTTGACTATAAACTAAATATTCACTATAATCTAAATGGAAATGTTTCTGTTTGTAGAGTGAAAGACCTAAGGGCCTCACACTTACAGGGGATCTGCTTGTCTTCAACCTCTCAAGTGCTGGGATTAAAGGTGTGCACCACCAGGCCTAGCTCTTAATAACTTACTCCTAACAAAGTAATGAAGTGTCATTTTGAGGACTGTCTTATAAAGAAACTGTACCTGTAGCCTCTATTTGTGCATTCTTTCTTCCTCTTCGTTTATCATTTGGCCTGAAGGGAACCAAATGCCATTTGCGGGTTGGGCTGTAGAAGGAAACATGGGAATAATCTTGGAAACCAGGATACAGCTCAAGTGGAACTTGAGATGACTGTAGGCCTGAATATGATGTTAATAAAATGGTAATTAAGTTTTATTTTTAACTGTTTGCTTGAGACAGGGTCTCTCTACATAGCCCTGGCTATCCTAAAACTCACTGGTTTTACCGCCACGGAGATTTGCCAACCTCTTCTTCCTGAGTGTTGGATTAAAGGTGTGTACCACCAAGCATGCTCTGGAGGTAACTGAACTGTAAGTTAAAGAAGCTCTTGAGTAAATTGCATACAAAAATAATAATTTGAATTTTGTATAATCTTTAATCATACTAAGTGAGACAACCAAGTCTCAAAAGATCAGTCATGGTATACACTCACTGATAAGTAGATATTAGCCTAGAAATGTGGAATACCCAAGACATAATCCACACATCAAATGATGTCCAAGAGAAACGGAGGAGTGGCCCCTAGTTCTGGAAGGATTCAGTGCAGCAGTATAGGGGAATACCAGAACAGGGTAGTGGGAAGGGGTGGATGGGGGAATAGGTGGAGGGAAGAGGGTTTGTGGGACTTTTAGGGAGTGGAGAGGCAAAAAAAGGGGAATCATTTGAAATGTAAATAAAAAATAAATTGAATAAATGAAAAAAAGAAAAAAATGAAATGTCCTGCATTACTAAACCAATTCATACCAAACTTTTAAGTAAAGGAAGAGTCAATGTCCCAGAGAGCTTGCTAGCATTAACAGATGGTATGAATAATTCTCAGTAATATGTTCCTCCTTAATTATGCCGATAGCTGTAACAACATCTGAGTGAAATAGAGGCTGATCACCACTTAAATGGGTAGCAAAGATGCTTTTTTCCTACTCTGAATTCAGACTGATTCCCAGGAGAAGAGGAAACCTTCCACCAAGGAAGTCCCCTGAGCTGTGTGTGCTTCACTGTGTTTCCACCCTGACGGTCTCACTGGAGGAGGTGTCTGCCTTTCAAAGGTCAGCGGGTTACACTCTGAAGTATTGAAGCATTGTCAATTACACATATGTTAAACGATTAGTAACTGAGGAAAGAGAGCGGCTTAGTGGTTTAGAACACCGGCTTCCCTCACCAAAGACCTGGGGCTCAGTTGCCATAATGCACATGGCACAACCAACCATCCTCAACTCCAGTCCCAGGGACCCAAGGTCATCTTCTGACATCTGCAGGCACAACGCTCATATTGTACACAAATATGCATATGCTCAAAACAATGACCCACATTAATCTAATGAGATGAACATATCTGAAGTTTTAAAGCAAAGCCACACAGTAGTAATACATGCCTTTAATCCCAGCACTTGGAAAACAGGGGTAGGCTGATCTCTGAATATAAAGCTTACCTGGTCTATAGAACAAATTCTAGGATACTCTGGATACACAGAGAAACCCAGTCTCAAAAAAATTAAATAATTAAAAAAAGATAAAGAAATTTGTTTTTAGGTAAAAGAAGAAAAGGTTGGATATATTGAAATGACTTCAGAAAAGATATCGGGAATAAAAAACTTTTTTGAAACTGAACATGAACAAGGAATATATGAAAAACTGAAATGTTCAGTTGTGGCGTGCGAGGGACCAGTCTCTGCATGGGAGGGGGCTCTGAGGGAAGGGGTGTGTCTGGGAGCATCAAAAAGAACAACACGAAGTTAAATTGTGGAACCAAGCTGGCTTCCTAAGTTCTACTGAGTTGGGTTTCCAGACTGTTTTCTCTCTCTCTCTCTCTCTCTCTCTCTCTCTCTCTCTCTCTCTCTCTCTCTCTCTCTCTCTCTCTCCCCCTCTCTCTCTGACAGCATTTTTGCTATTCTAAAATCCCTCTGGTTGAGACAGCTCTCTCTGCTACTAAAAGTCTAAAACCTATGTAGATAACTCATGACTTTTCTGGCTCTGGTCAGAAAAGCTGCTATAAAAATTATTGGAGCCGGACAGTGGTGGTGCTTCCCTTTAATCCCAGCACTTGGGAGGCAGAGGCAGGTGGATTTCTGAGTTTGAGGCCTGGTCTACAGAGTGAGTTCCAGGACAACCAGGGCTATACAGAAAAACCCTGTCTCAAAAACAAAACAAAAAGTTATTGGATCTTCTGACCAAGTCAGAAATTCTGTTAAGAAAAAATTCTTGAAGAACTCTGTTACTCTCCAAAGATTTCCAGATAGCTCTGACCTTGCTAGAGAAAAATTCTGAAGAACTGCTATCTCTTTTTGCTATCTCAACTCTTGCAGACCACAAACCCACTTTTTATTTGCATATCAATTTGCTTATTTATTTCATGTTCCCTTTGATTATTTTATAAATCAGCAGCCCTTGACCCCAGCCCTTTGATTCTTAGGAGACAGAAAGCACACGTTTTTTTCTTAACATTGCAAAAGAATTCAGAGATTTGTCTGCCTATGTTAAGCACAGGTGATAGGCTAGTTGGGAAATTATCATTTCTACCACACCTGGGCCTAACCTTACTCTGTCCTAGGCTGACCTTGAACTCAGGAAGCTGGCTGCATTTGTATCTGCCTGCCTTATATCTTTCTGACAAGCTGGCTCATAAATGCAGCTGCCTTTTTCCCTTTAGATTAGTGAAGCCCTTTGTAATTTATATTACATCCTTATAGTTTACATAGTTTACAAATTATATATATCTCATATATTTAGAGTTATTTTCCACAGCCTTAAGGACATTTCCTGATGATCCCAGTGTTTACTATTTTGCTGAGACATTAGCCACACCTTAACCTCCTGGACTTGTGCTAGCTATCTGATTATTATGGAATCATTAACATTAACAGAGGACATTCCTCAGAGGAATATAAAATATGTTCATTATTACACAAACAAGTCTTCTGTCCACAGAAGCTATCAACACTCATGAAGGCTCACACAGGGGCCCTGTCCCAGCGGCAGGAGCCTATGCCTGCAGTGTCAGTACTGGAGAGGGTAAGGGAGACTGTAGCCATGAAGTCAGCCTGGTGTCCAAAACAAGATCCTGAGAAAGAAGAAAAGGAAAGGAAAGGAGGGAGGAAAGTAGAGAGGGAAGGAAGGAGAGAGAAAACCCTAAAAGAACTCTAAATTCAAAAGCCTACATCGGCAGACTTAGAATGTTAATAAAAGCATTCACCAACCCAACGTGAAAAGATCCACAAAATATCCATTTATGTATAGGTTGTACTTTAAACACACATTATCTCTTGATTTTCTTCTCTAACCAACTTTTGATTGACTGACACTGAAAGGTAGTTTTGTATAGCCGTTCCTATTATATATATATATATATATATATATATATATATATATATATATATAGAGAGAGAGAGAGAGAGAGAGAGAGATAGATATAGAGATAGATATAGAAATAGAGATAGAGATAGAGATAGAGATAAAGATTAAAATATGCATGGAATGTGACTATGTCCAGATTCAAAAACTCATTTGGGTCCATGTGACCCAAAAGTTTGACTTTCACTAAGTGCCATACTGTAGCATCTGGCACTATCATGTGGAAATATTTGAAATATTTGGAATTTATTATGGGGAAGGCACATACCTGAAGTTCATAATACAGCAAGTACTGTCTCAAGTTTGCCAAGCTTGGGTGCCCTTACCCACCATGCCATGGGTCCTGTATGAACCTTTGACACCTAAAAGTATATTATTCTCTTTTTGCTACTGCTGAGAAATTGATTTCATGCATGTTAGTCAAGCACTCTACCACAGAGCCTCATCCCCCAGCTGCACTGCTGCAGTATTGCTGACCTCATTAAAATATTCCTACAGTCTATTCTCTGGGAGCCTCACCAGAGGGCACTCTATAACCATTTTAGATAAATCTAAATCTCTTTCACTGTAAGACTGAGTACTGATCTTCATGTCAACTTAGTAAGGAGGCTTCTACCTCATTTTTTAACATAGTTTTTTTTAACTATTTCTAACCAATTGTGACTATAAAGAGTCCAAAGGAAACTAAGTGATATGGATATATATATATATATATATATATATATATATATACACATAAATATAATGTAAGTGAGATAGATAGATAGATAGATAGATAGATAGATAGATAGATATCCTTTGGACTCTATGAGACACTGTAAATTACTAACCAAAATATATGTATTCAGACATCATTTGATCAAATTATTAGGCATCTCCTCCCTCTAGTCAAACCTTGAAGAAAACAAGTGTAAGTTCCTGGTCTCAAAAGGCCTAAGTTCCACTAAGGGAAACAAAAAAACCTCAATATCTAGATGATGAGAGTGGTGAGTGGGGACTGCAGGATTAGAACTGCAATTTTAAGTAAGGTGGTCAAAGAAACACACACTGAGGAGGTAATGGTTAGGTCAGAACATAAAGGAGGTGAAGTGAGCTAGGAGGATGGGTAAAGAAAGAGCAATCCACACCAGGAAAGCACATGGCAGTCACACATTCTAATCATAAACTAGCCTCACTCAGAGGAAGGGTCTGGGGCGGGCACATGGATCTCCCTGGGAGGGGGAGATAGAATGCATATTATGGATGAACTAGCACAGGTGGGAACAGGAGCAGGGTGGTCAGTGGGGAGGGGTAACAGAGATGGGGTAGAGGAAGAGGATTCAGGGAGAGACAGAATGGTGGGGCATTTTAGGAATGATATGGAAACCTGGTAAAGCGAACTTCCTAAAATATATGAAGGTAAACCTAAAGAGGTCTCCTAATAATAAGGGAGATGGTGTCCTAGCTGGGAATCTCTCGTCATGCAACAAGGCTCCCAGTACTGGGACTAGGTTGCATGCATTTGAGTTGTTGGCCAAGGGAGTCCCACAGAAATCTCCAAACAATCCAGGTTGATGCTAAGACAAAAAGGCTCTCTGCATTAACAGTGGGCTGTCATTGCTGAGGAAAACAACCATGTAACCACTAAACATGGAGAAGTCAAACTGGGGCCTACATGGAGCCTTCGTCCATATGTTCTAGTTTCTTTGGTATGGAAGGTATACTCTGTAGGCTACCAAAAAAGAATGTAAACATCAACGCAGCAACAAAAACCTATGACCTACAATCTGTCCTGCCTGCAAAATGTGCTAGGGTGATGGTGGCACAGAACTGGTGGGAGTAGACAGCCAATGTCTGATTTGGCTTAAAGCCTACTCCAAGGGAAGGAACCCATACCCAATATGGCTTAGGGAACCAAGAATTAGAAGCAATATAGCCAGATACTTAGGGTAAAACCAAACACTACTACTCTAAAAAAATAAAATATCAATAAAAAGATTCTGAATGATAGCCTGCTTTGCCTATAGAAAGGTGCCTTATTCATTTATCACCAGAGAAGCTTCCTCTGGCAGCAGATGGGAACAGATGCAGAGATCCACAGGCAGGCATTACAGGGAGAGAGAGGCCAAAAGGGAGGTCTCTATCAATCCCCCCCTCCCAGATCTCATCGAACTCACAGAAGAGGAAGCAGAAAGAGTGTTAGTGTCAGAGGGAATGGAGGACACCAGGAGAACAAGGCCCTCTGAATCAACTAAGCAAGGAGCTCATCAACATTGCAGCAGCAAGCACAGGGTCGACAGAGGTCTGCACCAGGTCTTCTGCACACATATTACAGCTTTCAGCCTAGTATTTCTATGAAACTCCTGAGTGTGAGAACAAGTGGGTCTCTGACTCTTGGCCTACTCTTGGGACTTCCTCTTGTTGGGTTGCGGTGTCTAAAGTCAATATGATAGCTTTTGCTTTATCTTATTATACCTTATTTTGTCATATTTGGCTGTTATCACTTAGAAACCTGCTTTTTTGTCTAATGAGATACAAAAAGGAAGGGGAGCAGAAGGGGGAGGAGGACAGAAACTGGAGGGAGGGGTAGAGGGAGGAAAATATAATCAGGATATAGTGTATGAAAAAGAAACTGTTTCCAATGAATGTGAAAATGAAAAAAATAAATAAAACAGCCTCACTTACCAGCAGAATAAAAACAACTAACTTATGAGCAAATTTGGAGCATATATATCAAGCAGCCTGTGGCATAAACTCTAAACAGAGGTGTCATGATTAATTAGCATTGATTGTCATTTTGATGCACCTGGGAAGAGAGATGCTGAACTGAGGAAGGGCCTCAATCAAACTGCCCTGTGTGCCTGCCTGTGGGCATTTTCTCTGAGCCAATTAATGTAAGAGGGTCTAGTCCACAGTGAGGAGCTCTATTCCTGGTCAGATGGGCCTGGGCAATATGAGGAAAATACATGAATGTAACCCTGGACACAAGCCAGCAAGCAGCAGTCCTCTGAGGTCTCTGCTTCAGTTCCAGTTTCCTGGTTTCTGTCTGCCTTAAGTTCCTACCTTCTCTGCCTTTAGTTGGACTGAAACTTGTGAGAAAATTAATACTTTTCCTCCTCTGATTTGCTTTTAGCCATAATGTTTATCCAACGACAAAAACCAAACTAGAAAAAGCCTAAGTGAGAAATGTAATACTCCTCCCTTGAGAGAATCAGCCCTTCCCACCCTGTTTTCTCTCTGGCACTTACACTCCTGGGCCTTGTGAGACAGCTACAGGACCTGGGAGCAACCTTGTACAATGTGTAGCCTCAGGATGAGAATCATGGACACCTTTACAAACTGCTGCAAATAGAATCAGGCTAGATCTGACTCCTCAGAGTCCTGGGCTTGCATTCACACTGCTTAGGTAGTTGTTACAACCTGAAGTTGTCAAAGAGAAGAGAAGAAATTAGTGGGTTCAAGAAGAAACTTAGGTCCAGTTTACACAGGTAACAAATAGTTCAGGCTAGCCATTATGATCCCTGCTATCCACAGGAGAATATCCAAATCTCTGAACCCATCCATTCCCTGCTTAGGACTATCATTAGCTAGTCTGAACTGGTTGACTCATTTCAACTATTAACTCCATCCTCTGAGCAAAAAAGCATACATCCTACCTTTGGCATCATCAGAAAATGGCAAATGTGGGATGCCTACTGTTAAGTGACATGACTTTTCCTGAGGATACACAATACATGTCTATTTATCCCAGAGAGGGAGCCCATGACATACTAAAGTACAGGTCACATCTAAGTTCAACTTGATGAATCAATGAGTCTTATTGAGGATTACATACAGGAATATGAGTGAGAGGTTAGTAACAGGAAAAGAAATGACTCAAAAACCACCCCGGCTGGATGACAGTTTCCAAGAGCTAGGAACCTGGAGTTGACTGTGCAGCCTGCAGGCAGCTCGACAAGATCCAGAGTGTCCCTTCCAGATGACTCATTTGGTCTAAACGTCTTCCAGGCAACTCTGAGGTTTTCTGCTTCTTCCAGACAGCTGGTCTGCTTTCAATCTTCTTTCAGCTTGGCGTATCTGAGATTTACTCTCAGTAGTTTTTATTGTTTACTTTGGGAGGAAGGGTGTCTGGTGAATATGATATGTTTCAGGGACTTCCTGAAACTATTTTGAGTTATTTACACATTTGTCTTACAGAGCTTCCCTTGCAGATGAAATGTTTAAATTTATGGAGAAACTCCTAGAACACACCTAACACACACATACACACACACACACACACACAATATACAACTTTCTCATGCTGAATTTGGCGAGAGAATCTATATTTTAAAAAAACTTTCTACAGATGGGAAAGGCTAAAAACAAAAAAATATAAAAGGAGAAACCATCAGCGTAATGCAAGTACAGCATGGTTGATGAAGAAAAATCCAATGACTCTACTCCTTTCTCCTACTAAGTCTCTCAAACAGCATCCTTCCTTTGCTCTTGGATGTGGTGAAGATCTTTTGAACTACCTGGGGCTCCAGAAGTCACATCCTAGCACCATGGAACTCAGAAGTCTCATGTCTCTTTAGCAGGCATTGTCTCTTTGTTTTGTTTAGTTTTGATTTGATTTTGAAACTGGGTTTCTCTGTGTAGCCCTGGATGTCCTGGATCTCTCTCTGTAGACCAGGCTAGCCTGAAACTAAGAGATCTGCCATGCACCACAACACTCAGCCCTAACATTTATTATTTCATGTGTACATAATAAGAGCTTAATGACCAATGACTGCATAAAGTTTGAAAAGGAGGGCTAAAGAGCAAACTCTGTGGTTAATAGCACTTGTCATTCCAAAGACCCAGATTCAGTTTCCAGCATCCATATGGTGGGTCACAACCATCTTTAACTCCAGTTCAAGGGAATCCAGTTCCTTTTTCTAACCTCCTCAATACTAAGCATAGACGTGATCCACATGGATGCATGCAGGCAAAACACTTACACTCAAAAAATAAGTCTTTCAAAGTTTTAATTAAAATGAAAATGATGGAAAAGACCCACTCAAGCTGCAGTGTGAACACTGGTGTGCAATGTGACTTGGGTTATATGGATCACTAGTTTCATGCTAAGGTGGGGCTGATGCGCAGTGTTTGGTTCTGGTAAAGGCTCTTTTCCTCTTGTCAGTTACTGTGTTTCACCCCCATAGATGCCAATAGCAGGATGAAAGGGATCTGGACTTAGGGATTTTGAACCTGTTGACCCTAAACATCACTGTAGCTGTGTCCCTGTTGTGGCCAGAAATATATCCAAAGAGCATCACACACCTTCAAGGAGTGAATTGTGTCTGACAGACAAAGTCTGTTAGTAATGTCATGAAGGAGTAGCTATTCTGTAGGCAGTGGCAGATAAGGAAAGTGACATTGGAAAACAGCCAAGACTGTATTCAGAAACACATTCTTATGACTCCCTTCCCATGTGCATTCTGTGGTATCCCATGCTATTCTTATGAAGCCCAAGGCTCTTCTATCAGGTTCAGCATATCTGGTGCTGTGCTGAGGTCACTGATCCATTTGGAGTTGAATTTTGTGCCAGGTGATGAGTGTGTGTCTATTTGCATTCTTCTGCATGCAGCCATCCAGTTTAACCAGCACTAGTTTTGGAAGATGCTGTCTTTTTGCCAGTGTGTACTTCTGGTTTCTTTATCAAAAATCAACTGCCTATAGTGTTTGGACATTTGTATGGTCTTCAGAGAAGGTGGAGAATAGTCTTGAAAACATTGGCCCAGAAAAAGATTTTCTGAACAGATAGATCACCAATAGCATATCCAATAAGAACAACAATTAATAAATGGGATTCCATAAAACTGAGCAACTTCTACATTGCAAAGGACACCATCATTCAGACAAAGCACCAGGTTACAGAATGGGAAAAGAATTTTTTCTTTACCAATTACCATTCAACAAGGACTAATATCTAAAATATACAAAAAAACTCAAAGAACTGAAAATCAAGAAAACAAATTACCCAATTATAAACATCAGGTTCAGATCTAAACAGAATTCTCAATAGAGGAAACACAAAAGGCTGAAAAACACTTAAAGAAAAGCTCAACAGCCTTTGTCATCAAGGAAACTAAAATCAAAATTACTTTGAGAGTTCATCTTGCACAGATCAGAACAGCCAAGATCAATAAAACAAAGGACAGCTCATGCAAGCAAGGATTTTGAATAAAGGGAACAATCTTCCATTGATGGTGGAAGTACAAACTTCTACAGCCACTGTGGAAATCAGTGTGATGGTTCCTCAGGAAGCCAGGACTTGACCTACCTCAATATCCAGCTATACCACTTGGGCATTTACCCAAAAGATGCTTCATCCTACTACAAGGAGACTTGCTCCACTGCTTAATTCAGAATATTATAAATTAAAAATAGCGTAGGTGTTCATCATTGGATAGAGAAATGGGTAAAGAAATATATGGTATATTTATGAAATGGACTATGAAATCATAAAATTTGCCATACTTATTATGTATTTACTGTGATATTTATGAAATGCATAAATAAATGGAGCTAGAAAAAGTTCATCTTGAGTGAGGTAACACAGACTCAAGAAGACAAATATTGTATGTTTTCACTTCTATGTGGCTGTCAGCCATTAAGTGTTTGATAAGCAAGCTACAATCCATATACCAGAGAGGTTATATAGCGAGTAAGGGACTAGAAGGTTGGGAGGGATCTCCATAGGAAGGAAAAATAGAAAAGGTAGTTATAAATAGATGGAGTAAAGGTCTTGGAATGGGAACATCAAATGGGAATGGTGAGGGAGAAAATTTGGGGAAGGACAGCTAAAATGAAGAGCCATTTGAGTTGTCATATGAGAACCTAATACAGTAGAAGCTTCATAACATATATACATATACGAAGGATATCTAAATGAAATCCTCAAATAGCTAGATATCTCTTATCACCAAATGAAGCTTCCAGTAGTGGGAATGGCTTACATCCAATCAAGTTGTTGGCTAGAGGTCCCATGGAAACCACCAAAAAACCCAGGCAATTCTGATGGTATTGCCCTATTGCTGAAGACAATACCTGCATACCAGGTGACAGCATATGTTGGGTGAGGATATGGAGAAAGAGGGACACTCCTCCACTGATGGAGGGATTTCAAACAGGTACAACCATTCTGGAAAGGAATTGGCCGTTCCTCAATAAATTGGAAACCTGAAGACCCATTTATCCTGCTCTTTTGTTTGAGGGGGGGGGGTTGGGTTTTTTAAGACACGGATTCTCTGTATATAAATAAAAATAAAATAAATAAATTAATAAATTGGCATTTATATAATTGTATTATATACAAAAGGGGATATGAAATGGAAGTTTAAATTGAGTTGGAAGTTTTGGTGATTCCTATAGCAGGATAGATTAGCAGAGAACAGGATTCTCACTCACTCCATGTAACTGAGAGGGCATTAACCAGGTGCCATCCTCACAAGGAATTTATTCTTTAAAACTAACTTACCTGAACCCCTGAACAGAGAAGAATCACAAGGCAGGACACCTAAATTAAACTCCCACAGACCCCTGGGTAAGAAACGGCCTGAGGAACGGCTATAAAGAACAGGGAAGCTAGACATTGGCAAACCCAAACTGCATACAGCAGGAGGCTGAGCTCTGTCAGTGAAGTATAGCAGGAAAGACAGACCTAGGGTCACTCTGTGGCCAGGAACTGACCTCATCAACAGAAAAACTCCAAACAATGAGGTCAATGGGTGCATCAAATACTGGAGACAGCATTCTGTCTGAGATTCATGCTTATGGAGTCCAGAAATTCTGAAGCTCCAGAATACTTAACAGCCAAAGCTATTCACTGCTTCAACAGGGCGATTAAAGATTAGTGACTTCTGAAAGTACCAAGACAGGTACACTTGGTCAGATCTCATTGCTGCATTTGCTTTCCTCTCTCCCAACACACTTAGGAGATACCTTACAGGGAGGACATTAGCCATCCTGAGGGCAGGAAATGTGGCTGCCTTCCCACTCAAAAGGGCAGGAGAACCTGTTCAACTCACACACTGTAAAACTAAGAGTGGTTAGCAGAGAACCCTGGTGTTCAAACAGGGAAATTATGAAGTGAAGGCCATTCTGGTAGACATCATATATTCTTGCCCTGCATAGACTCAGACCCAGAAAGACCAAAGTCAACAGATTCAGTCACCCGCCCCAGCTCCCAGAAAGAAAACACTTCCACATTTAAGGTTTTTCTGTTTTTCTTCTCCCCCTTCTTGTACATTCCCTTTGTTCATCTTATTTTTTAACTGTAATTTCAGTGGTATTTTTACTTTATTGGCTTTTTAAAGCTTTCATTATCTTGTTTGTTTGTTTGTGTTTTTCTATTCGCCTTTTCTTTTCCTTTGGTCACCTGTGTCTGGTTCCCTTCCATCCCCATTTTTTAAGAAAAAGGAGGTTTACTTTGACTGATAATTTGAGGACACAACCCATCTGTATTAGGAAAAACGTAAAGAGGAGCAATATTGACTAGTCCAGTAGGTATATAAGGCTTCTTGCTAACATCTGCGCACATAAGTAAGTATAGAAAAGGAAAAGCCAATGCTCTTTCTCTTTATGCCATCTTACTCAGTCTGGACCCTCCGACCATAAAGGGTTTTCACACAAAGTCATCTCCTGTCTTCACACCTCAGACATGTCATCTGCTACAAGACTTAAAATCCATTTGAAATGACAGTACAGATTAACCATCACATGCCTACCCCTTGTCTGCCCCACACCCAAATCCATCACTTTTAAATCAAGCATCTCTTGGATGGAGGTGCCCTGCATGAATGTGCAGTGCTGCTGCCTGAAGACACACGGAAAAATCTCTGGGGTTAGAGAGATGGGTTGCAGTCAAGAACACTGAATCCTCTTCCAAAAGAACCATCATGGGAACATCACCTACATGGTAACTTATAACCGTTTGTAATCCCAGTTCAAGGGGGAATCCAACACCCTCTTCTGACCTCCACAGACACAAGGCATATATGTGCTATATAGACATAAAAGCAGAAAAATCTCATTTATATAAATAAAAATTAAATAATAAAAGCAGAAAAATCTCATTTATATAAATAAAAATTAAATAATCTCATTTATATAAATGAAAATTTTATTTCATTTATATAAATTTTATTTCATTTATATAAATTTTTATTTATTTATTATATTTTATTATATAAATTTATTATATAAATTAATAATTTAATTTTGGGGAAAATTAAATTTCCCAAATTTAAAAATAACTCTTTACAATTTTTTTTCATATATGTGTAAAATATGAAAGTACAAAGTCAACTGTGATAGGGGAAGAAGATTTTATAAAGAGAAGAGAGGGAATCTAAAGAGAATGGAGAACATATGACATAAAAGCTGAGTGGGGAACTTTATTTGTGGGGGGCATGAGTGCGTGCACACACATGCATGTACAGACATACTTGTTCCATGGCACATATATGGAGGCCAGAGGGCAATTTTCAGATTTTGTTTTTGCCTTCCACCTTGTTAAGCTAAAGTGTCTTGTTTCCAATGCAGGCTAGCTCCAGGCTAGCTAGCCTCTCTCCTGCCTCCAGGTCCCAGATCCCAGCAGGAGTGCAGGGGCTTATAGGTACATGGTACTATATATGAATTTTTTACAAGACTTCAAAGACAGATCCAAAACCTCCTCCTGACAAGCACTTTGACCTACTAAGACATGTCCCTAGCCCCAGAATGGTAGACAATTTGGGAGATAGAATGTTCAACAAGATAAGGCATCCTGAGGAAGGACAGTGGGGGAATGGGGCATGAAAAACAAAAACAAAAACAAAATCACAATGAAAGATATCTTTTTGTATGTCAACAGAAAGCACAATTTAAAATAATAGCAAAAGAGACACATTTTCTTTCTGTTCTTGGTTTTTTTTTAATTCTTTCTTTCATTTTGGGTTTTTTAAGACAGGGTTTCTCTGTATAGCCCTAGCTTCCCTGAACTCACTCTGTATTCTAGGCAGGCCTCAAGTTCCGAAATCAGCATGCCTCTGCCTCCCAAGTGTTGGAATTAAAGCCATGCCCCACCACTGCCCAGCTCTCTTTTCTTTTCATATTGGACTTTCAAGGCAGGGTTTCTCTGTGTTGCACTTCTGGAACTTACTCTGTATACCAGGATGGCCTTGAACTCAGAGATCCACCTGTCTCTCCCTCCCAAGTGCTGGGATGAGTGGTGTGTGCCACTAGACCAGGCTATTGTATTTGGATTACTATCTCTCCTCTCCTCTCCTCTCCTGTTCTCTTCTCTTTTCTTCTCTTCACTTTGCTTTACTTTTTTTCCCTTCCCTTCCCTTAACTTCCCTTTGCTTCCCTTCTCTTCCCTTCTCTTCCCTTCCCCTCCCCTCTCTTCCCTTCATTCCTTTTCCTTCCCTTCCCTTTCTTTCCCCCCCTCTCTCATTCCCTCCCTCCCTCCCCCTACCCCACCCTCAACAGATGACAGATGCTAAAGAATCCCAAGATTCCATGTATCACTTGGGACAGAGACCAGAGTCAAGGTGGTACTGATCAAGAGGAAGATACTGGAGATGGATATGGGAAAGAGCTTATAAGGAGATAGGAGACTGATCCACTTGGAGTTGAGCTTACTAGGAGGAGACAGGAATGGATCGTTTTTGCATTCTTCTGCATGCTGACCTCCAGTTGAATCCGCACCATTTGTTGAAAATGCTATCTTTTTTCCATTGGATGGTTTTAGCTCCTTTATTGAAGGAACATCAAGGGACCATAGGACTATGGGTTCATTTCTGGGTCTTCAGCTCTATTCCATTGATCTACCTGCCTGTCACTGTACCAATACCATGCAGTTTTTTAACACTATTGCTCTGTAGTACTGCTTGAGGTCAAGGATACTGATTCCCGGAGAAGTCCTTTTACCGTTGAGAATAGTTTTAGCTATCCTGGGTTTTTTGTTATCCAGATGAATTTGAGAATTGCTCTTTCTAATTCTATGAAAGACTTAGTTTGGATTTTGATGGGGATTGCATTGAATCTGTAGATTGCTTCTGGTAAGATGGACATTTTTACTATATTAATCCTGCCAATCCAAGAACATGGAAGATTTTTCCATCTTCTGAGGTCTTCTTCGATTTCTTTCTTCAAAGAGTTGAAGTTCCTGTCATACAGATCTATCACTTGTCTGGTTAGAGTCACACCAAGATACTTTAAATTTTTTAATGGTTATTGTGAAGGGTGTTATTTCCCTAATTTCTTTCTCAGCCTGTTTGTCCTTTGAGTATATAAAGGCTACTGATTTGCTTGAGTTAATTTTATATCCAGCCACATCGCTGAAGTTGTTTATCAGCTGCAGGAGTTCTCTGTTGGAGGTTTTTTGGAGGGGATCACTTACGTATACTATCATATCATCTGCAAATAGTGATAGTTTGACTTCTTCTTTTCCAATTCGTATCCTTTGACCTCCTTTTGTTATCTAATTGCTCTGGCTAGACCTTGAGAGAGGGCAGCATTGTCTAGTCCCTGATTTTAGGTGGGATTGTTTCAAGTTCTCTCCATTCAGTTTGATGTAGGCTACTGTTTTGCTGTATATTGCTTTTGTTATGTTTAGGTATGGGCCTTGAATTCCTGTTCTTTACAAGACCTTTAGCATGAAAGGGTGCTGAATTTTATCAAATGCTTTTTCAGCACCTAATGAAGTGACCATGTGTTTTTTTTTTCTTTGAGTTTGTTTATGTAGTGGATTACATTGATGGATTTTGTATATTGAACCATCCCTGAATCCCTGGGATGAAGCCTACCTGATCATGGTGGATGATCATTTTGATGTGTTTTTGGGTTCAATTTGGCCAAACTTTTACTGAGTTTTTTCATCACTATTCATAAGGGATATTGGTCTAAGGTTTTCTTTTCTGTTGGATCTTTGTGTGGTTTTGGTATCAGAGTTGGGAAATGTTCCTTCTGTTTCTATTTTGTGGAATAGTTTGAAGGGTATTGGCATTAGGTCTCCTTTGAATGTCTGATAGAATTCTGCACTAAATCCATCTGGTCCTGTGCTTCTTTTGGTTGGGAGACTGTCAATGACCAGTTCTATTCTTTAGGGGTTATGGGACCATTTAGATGGTCTATCAGATCCTGATTAAATTTTGGTAGTTGGTGTCTGTCTAGGAAATTGTCCATTTCATCCAGATTTTCCAGTTTTGCTGAGTTAGGCTTTTCTTGTAGGATATATGATAATTTTTTGGATTTCCTCACTTTCTGTTGTTATTTCACCCTTTTCATTTCTGATTTTGTTAATTTGGGTACTGTCTCTGTACCCTCTGGTTAGTCTGGCTAAAGGTTTATCTATCTTGTTGATTTTCTCAAAGAACCAGCTCCTACTTTTGTTGATTCTTTGTATAGTTCTTTTTGTTTCAACTTGGTTGATTTCAGCCCTGAGTTTCATGATTTCCTGCCTTCTACTCATCTTGGGTGTATTAGCTTCTTTTTGTTCTAAAGCATTCAGGTGTTCTGTTAAACTGCTAGTGTATGCTCTGTCCAGCTTCTTTTTGTAGGCACTCAGAGCTATGAGTTTTCCTCTTAGGACTGCTTTCATTCTATCCCATAAATTTGGGTATGTTGTGCCTTTATTTTCATTAAATTCTAAAAAGTCTTTTATTTTTTCCTTATTTCTTCCTTGACCAAGCTACCATTGAGTAGAGAATTGTTCAGTTTTCTTGTGTATGTGGGCTTTCTGTTGTTTTTGTTGCTATTGAAGACCACCCTTATTCCTTAGTGATCTGATAGGAGGCATGGACTTATTTTGATTTTCTTATATCTGTTGAGGTCTGTTTTGTGAACAATTATATGGTCTATTTTGAAGAAGGTACCATGAGATGCCGAGTAGAAGGTATATTCTTTTGATTAAGTATGAAATGTTCTATAGACATCTACTAAATCCATTTGGTCCAAAGCTTCTGTTAGTTTAACTGTGACTCCATTTTGGTTGTGCTTCCCTGACCTGTCCATTGAAGAGAGTGGGGTGTTTAATTCCCCACAATTATTGTGTGTGGTGCAATGTGTGCTTTAAGCTTTAGTAAGGTTTCCTTTACGAATGCAGGTGCCCTTGTATTTGGGGTATAGATGTCCAAAATTGAGAGTTCTTCTTTGTAGATTCTTCCTCTGGTGAATATAAAGTCACCTTCTGTATCTTTTTTTGATGACTTTTGGCTGAAAGTCTATTTTATCTGATATTAGAATGGCCACTCCAGCTTGTTTCCCTCAACCATTTGCTTGGAGAACTGTTTTCCAGCCTTTTACACTTAGGTAGTGTTTATCTTTGACACTGAGATGCGTTTCTTGTCTGCAGGAAAATGTTGGGTCTTGTTTATGAATCCAGCCTGTTAGTCTATGTCTTTTTTATTGGGGAATTGACTACACTGATGTTAAGAGATATTAAGGAATAGTGATTGTTGCTTGCTGCTGTTTTTGATGTGATTTTTATGTTTGTGTGGTTATCATCTTTTGGGTGAGTTAAAAGAAGATTATTTTCTTGCTTTTTCTTTTTCTTTTTTTAATTATTAGATATTTTCTTTATTTATACTTCAAATGTTATCCCCTTTCTTGGTTTATCCTCTGAAAACATCCTATACCATTCCCCCTCTCTTTGCTCACCAACCCACCCACTCCCACTTCCCTGTCCTTACATTCCCCTACACTGGGGAATCAAGCCTTCACAGGACCAAGGGCCTCTTCTCCCTTTGATGTCCAGCAAGGCCATCTGCTGCTACATATGCAGCTGGAGCCATGGTACTCTTGTTGGTGTACCTCCATGTGCACCCTCCATGTGTACTCTTTGGTTGGTGGTTTAGTCACTGGGAGCTCTGGGGATACTGGTTGGTTCATATTTTTTTCCTCCTATGGGGTTGCAAGCTCCTTCAGCTCCTTTGGTCTTTTCTCTAGCTCCTCCATTGGAGACCTTGTAATCAGTCCAATGGTTGCATGAGATCACCCACCTCCGTATTTGTCAGGCACTGGCAGAGCTTCTCAGGAAACAGCTATATCAGGCTCCTGTCAGCAAGCTCTTGTTGGCATCTGCAATAGTGTCTGGGTGTGGTAACTGTATATGGGATGGAACCCCAGGTAGGGCAGTCTCTGGATGGCCTTTCCTTCCATCTCTACTCCACATGTTTCCTCTATATCTCTCCCATGGGTATTTTGTTCCCCCTTCCAAGAAGGACTGAAGTATCCACACTTTGTTCTTCCCTCTTCTTGAGCTTCATGTGGTCTGTGAATTGTATCTCGGGTATTCTGAACTTCTGGCCTAATATCCACTTATTAGTGAGTGGATACCATGTATACTCTTTTGTGATTGGGTTATCTCAGGATGATATTTTCTAATTCCATCCATTTGTCTAAGAATTTCTTTTTTTAATTTTTTTTATTGAGTATCTTCTTCATTTACATTGCCAATGGTAAAAATTTTCCCAATTTCCCCCTTCCCAAAAGCCCCCCTCCCCAACAATTCCCTACCCCTCCTCCCACCCCCTGCCTCCATGTACATGCCCCTCTACCTGAGACACTCTCGCCTTCTCCCCAACTCTCCCCCCTCCTTTTCCCTTTGTTGGGGCCTTTATTGAGCCTTTACCTGATCAAAGACCGCTCCTCCCACTGATGCCCAAGAAGACATTCCTCTGCCCTATTTTTAAAAGACTTTTTATTTATTTATTTGTTTGTTTGTTTGTTTATTATTTGATATATTTTTATTTACATTTCAAATGATTTCCCCTTTGCTGGCTTCCTACACCACAAATGTCCCATAAGTGCTCTTCCCTCCCCCTATTCCCCTCTATAACTTGAATACCCCATTTCTGAAGATATCACATACTAGACACACAGAACATGGAACTATCAGCTATTATTGACCATGAATTTTCATCCATACAGGATAGAGTTTATCATCCTAGAATGTGATATCTACATTACCTTGGAGAAAGGAGAAATCATCAACCTCAAATGTCTTTAAAAGATTCTGACAAGACAACAGCAAGCCAAAGAGAAGTCATCAATCACAAACTCACAGATGAGCAACAGTTGCTGATGTTTCTGTTTCTGGAACAAGCTGTTAACAACCTTCACAAGAAAAAACTTATGTTTTACCAAGAAGTCAGCTCAAAAACATGAAATGATCACAAAGATTTTCACTAAGTGAGGATTTGTGCCTCTCTGGTTCACAAGGGCTTTCACATCTCACACCCACAGTGATGACTCTGACTGTGACATCTACATGGCTAGAGAAGCTACAGAGGAAGATGATGAAGGCGACCACACCTGATCAGCAGTGTTCGGCATCCTGAGGTCAACTTTAAGGGCTGTAAAACATTGCTCACCCCTTGGATCCATGTGGTGCTACTGCGTTCTCTTAGGGCCGGGGCCTAAGCCGAGCCAGGCTAGGGACGGACATTCATGGCGAATGGTCATTCATGGCGAATGGCGACCGCTCGCTCTTCTCATTCTGCCAGCGGGCCCTGCGTCTCTCCTCCCCATCTGGTGTCGGTGGTGTGGGGAAGGCAGGGGTGCGGCTGTCCGGTCCGAGCCGCTGACCTGCGCGCACCTCCCGCTGTGGTTCGCGGGGTCCTCGTGGACGTGTCAGGCAGCTTTGGTTGTCCTGATGCGCCTCACTCGGTTCGTGTTTTCGTTTGTGACCCAGTTCTTTCCGAGCCGGGGAGGGCTGCTCGTCCGTTGCGGTGCATACCCTTCCCGTGCGGTGTGTGCGTGCGCGCGCTTTGCCTCTGCTTAACTCAGAGTTTGGGGAGGGATCACGCGGGGCAGAGCTTGTCGTCCTGCCGCTGGTGCGGAGCTGTTGAGAGTCGGTGGTGATCGGTGGCAGGGAAGGGCCCCGTGCACACGCCCGCGTGCGCGGTACCCCCTCCCACCGAGGGTCGTTGTGGGACGGGAAGCGGAAGGGTGGCGGTGGGCATCCGGTCCCACTCGTCTCCGGTTCGTCCCCGTGCTTTCCGTCGCATGCGTCCGCCCCGCCCGCGTCCACGTCTTGGTCCTGCTACCGCGATGCGGGCGTGCCGCGCGTGGTGCGTGCTGTGTGCTCTTGGACTGTGTGGTTGTCGCCTCGACCCCGCTTCCTCGGTGGCGATCCCACGGACGGGGGGGGGGATCGCGGAAGTCTCCCTCCCCTCTTTGGGGCTAAGGAGGGCCTGTGTCTTGCGGGGTTGGTCTCGCTCTTGGGGGCGGACGTGTTTTGAGGGATCGGCGGTCGGCCGCGTCCTGCGCGGCGGTTCGGAGGGGCGTCCCGGCCCCGCGTCCGTGGCCGTGTCTTGCGTAGTGCGTGAGGATGTGTGCGAAGGGGACGTTCCCCCGCGAGGGATTGGAGAAGAGGCTAGTGGTTGTAGGTGGTGGGTCTGTCGGCCTAGGTGAGTGCAGGGGCTCGTCCGGCCCTGCTGTCCTCCGTGGTGATGTGCGCTGGGGGTCTGCCGGGGCGCCAAGGTGGGTGCCCGGGCAGTGTGATGAACCCGCGCGCAGTGTCCCGACTTGGCGGTGGGGGCTCCGGTCGATGTCTTCCCCCTGTCCCCGAGGGCCGGCCTTCCTCTGCGGGCTCGGCTTCCCCCCTCGTTCCGCTCTAGGCGGGGGTCAGAGTCGCTCGTCGACCTCCCCTCCTCCGACTCACGACTCCCTCCGCTTCTCGCCAGGGGCTGGTCGCTATCCTGCCTCCCGCCGTCCATCCCCCGTTGCTGCATTCTCTCCCGCCTGCTCGTGGTCTTCCGACCCGGAGGGTCAGGGGCGTCTTTTCCCACCTTTCCCCCACATCGCGCCTCGCTGTCACGTGCTGGGGGCCCCGCCGCGGGCTCCGCCCGCCCGTGAGCTCAGCGGCATCCGTGCTGGCGCGTTTGTGCTGCGCAGCCAGTGGTCACCTGGCTTATCGCGTCCGGAGCGCGTCCGTCTCGTGGCGGGCGTCCTCGGGTTGCGACGGGTGGGCTTCCCGGTTCCACCCCCGCCGCCTCTTGCCCGCCCGCCCGCTCCGCGCCTTCCCTCCCCGTCAGTCCGGTGGTGTTGGGCGGGCTGGATCGGCGCTCCCGTGGGTGACCGTCGCCCGTCGCTTCTCTTTCGGCTACCGCCCCACCGCGATCACCGTCCTCTTTCCTGCTCCGCGCCCGGTGTGGGCGTCTTTCCGGCTCTCCCGATGCCAAAGGGGAACGAGAAAGAGGTGTGGAGGAGTGAAGAGCCTGTGTGTCCGGGGGGCGACGTGCACGCTCGCTCCTTGTATGTATGCCCGGTGCTTGTGCGCCTGCGGATGGGTGCCTCGGCCGCTCTCTGGGGTGTGTGGGGTCTTGGGCCGCTTGCCCTCCCGTTCTGCCAGCTTGGCTCGGCTCCGCTTCGCGAGTATGCACGTGAGTCCCTCTGTCTGTTTGCCCCTCTCCGGCTCTATCCCCTCGCTCGCCCGCTCGCTCGCTCCCTCCCCACTCCTCGCTCTCCGCCCCCGTCCTGGCTTCGCTCGCGCTTCCTACCTGGTTGATCCTGCCAGTAGCATATGCTTGTCTCAAGGATTAAGCCATGTATGTCTAAGTATGCACGGCTGATACAGTGAAACTGCAAATGGCTCATTAAATCAGTTATGGTTCCTTTGGTCGCTCGCTCCTCTCCTACTAGGATAACTGGGGTAATTCTAGAGCTAATACATGCGGTGGGGGGGGGGGAACATTGCTCACTAAATACAGTGGCAAATATTCATACATTTTGAAAGCATTCTCTTAGTAGACAAAGACCAAAAGTAACATGGCATTTAAAAACTACAGGTTCCATTGGGGACCCTATGCTCAGTCTATTGCTTGGCTGTGAGCTATGGGAGGAGCTAGAGAAAGAACCCAAGGAGCTGAAGAAGTTTGCAGCTCCATAGGAGGAACAGCAATTTGAACCAACCAGACCCCCTCAGAGCTCCCAGGGATTAAACCACCAACAAAAGAGTACACATGGAGGAACCCAAGGCTCCAGCTGCATATGTAGCAGAGGATGACCATTTCAGACATCAGTGAGAAGAGACCATTGGTCCTGTGAAGGCTCCATGCCCCAGTGTAGGGCAATGCCAGGTAATGAAAGTGGGGGAGGGGTTGTATCCAGGGGGAGGGGGAATGGGATAGGGAGTTTTGGCAGGGGTAACAATGTAAGAGGTTACCATTTGAAACATAAATAAAGCAAATATCTAATAAAATGAGAAAATAGTTATCAAACTAATGTGCATTTATTGTAAAGTTAGTATTTCCACTTTTTAAAATATGAATTAATGCAAAGTATTTTTATTATTTATACACATGACTGTTTAGATATCTAAGAAAGTGACAAAATTACAGATGATCATATTAAGGTATAATTATATAGCAGTAAATTTTAGATATATATTTACACAAACACATGTTTATAATGTATGTAGAGATAAAACAAATGTAAAATATTTATTAATATATGTGAAATATACATATATGTTTATTTATTGTAAAATATGTGTGAATTAATGATTACATAAATCTCAAAATGTAAAAAAAAAAAAAAAGAAAAAAAGAAAAAAGAAAAAACGAAAAAACTACAGATTCAGGCTGGAGAGATGGCTCAGGGGCTAAGCCTGTCTTCAAGAAGTCCTGAGTTCAATTTCCAGTAACCATATGACAGTTCATAATTGTCTATAAGGAGATCTGGTGCCCTCTTCTGGTGTGTAGGCATACATGCATACAGAACACTGTATGAATGAAAAATAAATCTTTAAAATAGAAACCCTACAGATTCTTCATGCCAAAGATATGTGAATGAAACAGAGACAAAACAGTGGGGTAGAGACAGCTGCATCCTTTTTTCAGTGAGCATCACAGGAGGGCACACAGAAAACATGGTCGACAGACTGAAAACCTCAGAGACAGTCTAAAGTGTCCAGGGTAGGAGGTTGAAGGAAGGACAAACGCTTCCTCTGGCAGAGTGGCTGTAAGGAAGATGTTACAGCTGAGGTAAGGCAGAGCTGCACGACAGCTCAGTCTGTAAAGTGTTTGCTGCACAAGAGCAGCATCCTTCAATGGAGGATCTGGGGAGGTAGAGACAGGCAGATGCCTGGCTCTTGGGGTTAACCATCCCAGCCTACTTGGGAGCTCCTCGCCAGTTAGAAAGTATCTCATTTAAAACATGGATGTTTCCTAAGGAACAACAAACATATGAAGTTGACCTCTGACCTTTCCATACATTGACACATGTATGCAAGTCATATGCATATGACCAAAACACGCGTGCCAGTGCGCGCGCGCGCGCGCGCGCACACACACACACACACACACACACAGAGAGAGAGAGAGAGAGAGAGAGAGAGAGAGAGAGAGAGAGAACAGATATTTCTCAAAATACTTTAAATGTTTCCAGTCCCTGATGGAGTGACTTCTTTGACTAAACTCACATAGTAGCACTCATTCAGTGAAGGACTACCACTCATTTACAGGGAAGAAATGCCCACATCAGGCAGGCTTCACTGAGGTAGATTTTTTGTTTTTTGTTTTTTAAAAAAAGATTCATTTATTATTATATGTAAGTACACTGTAGTTGTCTTCAGACACACCAAGAGGGTGGCAGATCTCATTACAGATAGTTGTGAGCCACCATTTAGTTGCTGGGTTTTGAACTTGGGACCTACAGAAGAGCAGTCAATGCTCTTAACCACTGAGCCATCTCTCTAGCCTCAAAATCACATTTTAAAATAAGTAAAATATTTACCATTTTTTGTAATATGTTGAAAATGTTCTGACCATTATGGACTATGATGGTAACTGGTAAATTGCTGCCTAAGCAGATATTTTCAAAATATAAAAATATGCAATTTGAATCTTTCGGGTAAATGCCTATGTTCCTTCAATGAAAACTACTTTCCAAAGAGGTTTTGTGAATGAGGGTGTGGTTCTTGGATAGAATTCTTCCCTTGCATGTGTGAGGCTCTGAACCATGTTCCCACAATGCTGTGGCAGAGCCATGGCCTTTATTACCTTTGTCTGAAGACTGGGCATCTGGAGTGCACACCAGGGACCAAGCCCAGCCTTTGAAGAAGCACCATTGAAGTTGGCTATCTTAGACTACCAAGGTACCCAGTGGATTCTGAGAAATTTCCAGAGGAATCTGACCAAAGGTCATCCTCCAGAGTTCAGGTATACTACACAGGATGCTCTGGGATAATGTCTTCCTCTTGTAGACATTTGTCCTCTTCTCTATGGTGTCAGAGATATTCTGTGAGAGTACATTTAAACCTATCTGAATCTGTGGCTAGATCCTATCAAAATATCAAGTGTGCCTCCAAGATGGATATCTAGGTGCTGAAATGATGGCTTAGTAACTAAGTGTGTTTGCTGCTCTTGGAGTTCAGTTCTAAGTAGTCACATTGGATGGTTCACAATTACCTATCACAACAGCTATTTGATACTGTATTCTGGACTCCATAGGAATACTCAGACATAGATAAAAACCAAAGGGACTCCATTTATAAACATTTTATGAAGCTCTCCTCCTCTTTTCATCCATCAAACTAAGATTCAATACAAAGATACCCTGCCTTCTGGGGAACCATCCTGCTGTCTGGATCACAGAGCTGCCATGAACAAGACTAGAAAATACTTTCTAAGTAGCATCATGGATTCTACCATCTGCAATGGTAGATGAACTACAGTGTCTTAACGTTAAAATAATATCACATTATCAGCTAAAATACATCTAAGATTTAAAGGGAATGATTACTCTATGTTTACTGTCCAAATCCCAAGAACTACTCAGTCCGACAACAATCCTTCCCTCTGCTTACCATCTATATCATCCCTCCTCAAACCACTAGATTTTCAAAGAAGAGCTAATGCCCAAACTCTTCAAACGATTCAACATAAAAGAAACAGAAGGAACATTGCCAAACTCATTCTTTTAATCAGTACTAGCGCCTCCTCCATTTCTTCCTCTTTTCCTTCTTATTGATATGTGGTTATCGTCCGAGGATGTTGATGTCTTTACAAACAGTGTGTCAATCGCTAGGAATATAATACAAACAGGTTCAAAATAGTAAATGAAAAATGAATTAGGTACAAATTTATTTATTTATTTCTTTTTTCTTTTTTTCTTTTTTTTTCCTTTTTTTTTTTTTTTTTTTTTTTTTTTTTTTTTTTTTTGGTTTTATGAGACAGGTTTCTCTGTGTAGCACTGGCTGTCCTGGAACTTACTCTGTAGACCAGGCTGGCCTTGAAAACAGAAATCCACAAGCCTCTGACCCACAAGTACAGGGATTAAAGGCATGCACCACCACTGGCTGGCTTTTGGATATTTCTCACAAGGATCAAATTGACCATACTAGGTGAGTGATTTCAAACTCAAAGCCTATCTTTCTTATAGCAACATTGTCTGGGTAAAATTCTATTGATTGTTATTTTGTTGGCTGTAACTTCTGGATGTTCCCCTTGGGTCTCCTCTTCCATTGGAAACAAAGCTTTGCTACTGACTGTGCTGTGCTCAGCATCCCTCTCCCCATTCTGTTCAGCTCCCCTGCTTTCCTCAGTGAGGCAAAAAAAAAACCCTTCCCCACTGTTCCACATGGGAAGGCATGAACCAGATGACCTGGTAAGACTCAACTATGTCTTACTGGGCATGCACCTAAGCAATGTCCCATTGTATACACTTCCTATTTGGTCTTTGGCTGTCCCATGAACTTTGTACAGGACTCAAGTGAGGCCAAATTTCAAGGGCAGGGGAAAACTGAATAAACTGAGACACAAAATGGGAATGAATCCAGGGAACCACATATTAGATGGATAGGTCACATCAGGTTGGCAGTGTAACCCAGTTAACAGAATCAGCAACAAGGTAGAAGGGTTTTATGGATTACTGGACACAAAGTGCAGAGTCATTGGTTTACTCGGGAAATAGGGAAGAGGCTGGGAAAGAGGCTGTGGGTAAGAGACTGAATCAGGGTCAAACAATGTGGCCAAAGAGCTGGGCGCCTGTATCTCTGTAGATGCATTGATCAGAAAGAAGAGTCCTTGAGGCTGCACAAGGCAGATTCAATGCATCCAAAGGAGAATACAGGAGAGACAGACAGACAGACAGACAGACAGACAGAAAAAAAGACAGACTTCTCAATAAAGAAAAATCCTGACCCCACTGCAGGAGTTTTACAGAAGACTTTGGGCGAATATAGTCTCCTTTCATTCGTTTTGATTCTTTCTCTACATGAGAGGAGACAGGTAAGAAATATACTAAACATGAACACAAAAGTCCCAGAGCACTCTGAGGAAAGTTGTGACACACAGGAGGACAACACAACGAGATGTGAGGTAGGAAAGAGGTTCAGACACAGGTAGGAAGATAAAGCCAGAAAAGATACTGGAGAGAAAATACAAATGGCCATGCCTTTGAAATCCTGGGAACATATGTACCCCCCTCTGAAGTAGGAATGTTTAAAAAGGAAATCAGAGCTGGACCAGGGTTCTGGATTCACCGTCAAATACTAGGCCAGAGGTTCCAATATAGGTGTCAATGTGTTCTTTGATCCATTGACCCACAGGTCAGTCTAGTGTGAAGAGCACTGGCTGGTAATGAGCTCACATACATCCTTCCCTCTTTCCTTCTCCCTACTGACACCTTCCCCATATGACAGTATAGACAGAGAATGCAGTTACCTACCAGGAGATAAAGTACTTGACACTTTTCTTTGTTCCCATTGTTGTACTTCCATCACATCTATAAGAACAGAAACAGAGTGGCTCACTAACTTCTGCCTACAGAAGATATAGCCACGTTGGCTCACACCAGATTAGCCTCAGCCTTCTACTGGCTCCTTGACTCTACTGTTACAGAAGGTGCTGCAGTGAGGCCAGACCACTCTCTCTGCCATCCACCCACAGAGTGCCCTTTATAGAGAGACTTAGCGGTTGAGAGAGGGCCATGGAGGTGCTGTGATAAATCCCACAGGACCAGCCAGAAGAGGATTTCCTTTTTCTGCATTATTGGCCTCACACTTCATGACCTTTGTACTCAGGTTCATATCAGTGACTATAGAGAGCTGTAGTCCACTGATAGTTCTAGCACAAACCAGCAGTCAGAAGTGAATGCCAGATGTCAGGCAAGCAGTGCACAAGGTGATCTATTAATTACAATCAAAGGCTTGGGACTTTGGCAGTGACGGAGGCAGGAGGAATGCTTTCATTTTTAAGTTTATTTCAGCTGTATTGCCTGCATATGAATGCCTGGGTAACACATGCATGCAGTGCCAACCAAGACCAGAGGAGGGCATCGGATACCCTGGAACTGGAGTTACAGATGGCTGTGAGCAGCAATATGGGGTGCTGAGATTAGAATCTCAGTCCTCTGGTAGAGCAGTCAATGCTCTTGATTAAAACACCATTTCCCCTGCTCCCCTGGTTCATCTTTAACTGCCAGCAGGGTTTGTTGTGCTTTGCTTCTATGATTTATCATGATGGCTGGAAGGTGAATCAAACAAATCTACATTTCATTGATGCCTTTCCCATTGCTTCAGCCTGGCAAGCAGAATGTACAACCCAATTCTTCTTGAGTCCTTTCCTGTTGCTCTCCACAGGGTGTGCCATTACTTACCAGGAAACGATTCTTTACTATCAAGATCTTGATGTTGTTCTTCAACATCTGTGTCTCCTGCCTGCGCTGTATCTGAAAAAAACCAGAACAGAGTGTGCCACATGAATCCACACAGGCTCACATGAAATTAACCCCAGTTCTTCTTGGGATTTTCAATGAAGCCTCTATGGCAGAATCATTTTCTCTCATTTAACCTTCAGTCCTTCTTCCCAACAGGAACCTGGAGAGAGGTTTCTCAGAAATGAAGCACTAAGGTATATTCTGAACAGGGGAAGGATTTCAGATACTTACAACTCCCTACCATGGTGGAAGTCATCTGCAATTTTAAAAAAGAAAGCATTGTCACAATTGGCCCACATCATATATGTCATCACTATCTGGCTTTCTCTGGAAGATTTAGGGAGCAATAGATTTATGCCCTATGGTGCTGAAAATGACACAGGTAAAGACTGAAAGAGTCTTTCCCATAGGGGACTTTCCTGAAATTGCAGGTACACAATCCTTAATAGAGCAGGGAATGTCATTTTTGAGGGAACCACTTGTATGGTTCAATTTTCATGAATATGGTGATATCAATAACACCATAGAGCAGGAGACCCACTGGTAGTACAGACAAATAAACAAACAATTCTCTAAATTCCACAGAGAAAACCATTTTTTCAAAAAGTAGCACTAAATGGAATACAATTAGACCTGCATTTCTATGAAGACAAGCAAAGGTATTCTTACGGTATGTCTGGATTCTGACACACGGACACCACCTGGGAAATCTAGGATAAAACAGAGTAGCTGTCAGGTTGTTAATAACTGACAATTATAAAAGTCTCGGGGAACATTTTCAATGTGCACATGAATATATGAAGATAGCTTGGACTGCTTTGAACTCATTCTCTAGTATAAAAGAAAGTGCTCAAGAAAGGGGGGAATCTAGAACAAAATGATACCTGGGATCCTTGTTTTTAAGTAAAACCCCTTTAAACATACAAAATAAATCCAGAGGATCCACACTGTGTGTTATCAATATGTATAAGTTTTCAGAGCTGATTAGTTGGTGTTTTAAAACCAAACAGGACACACACACACACACACAAACACACACACACATGAATGGTACTCAGAAGACATCTCTTTGAGAGAAAGAACAAGGTAGGGGGCATGGGAATTGTCAGAAAGAGAAAAAGAAATATTATATGATTTAACTTAAACAAATAAAAGGTTTTAAAGTTCAGTATGTGTAAATTGTTAACACTAGATTTGTGTTACCAACAGGTGTTTTTCAGAATTGCACAGGATTGTTCAACAAAATCTTTCCTTGGTGATTGGCAAGCAAGTTTAGAAAATCTTATTTCTCCCTGTGCTATTATCAAGTGTACTATAACACTTCTGTAATATTATTTTTATGTTTCAGGTCAGCTTCTAAGACATGAGTCCAAAACCTACTGATATATCCACCCGAGGGTCCTTCATGATCGCTCTAACTCCAAAGGACTATGTAAAATGACCAGCTACAGCGGGGAGTCTTTGGACTTTTCACATGAATGCCTTCAAGCATCCGTGGTGACATCTTAATTTACTCATGTAGGTAACTGTACAACAGACACCTCATGGATGGGCAGCATCTCTGAACTACGTGCTGCACTCTCAGCCCTGATGTTAATGTTTCCAGGTTTTCTTCAGTGAATTCAAGGATCAACCAAGGAAGCATTGCATGACATGAATGGATTCATGTTTTCACTTTCTTTCTGCATACAATTTGGGAACCAGGGATTCATAGGTTGCTTTCTGAAGCAAGGATGATAACATTATCCAGGCACAAATGCCATGGAGGCCAATTAGATAATAAAGTATAAATTTCAATTAAAACATATATGAGAATATGAACTGTCTCCCATAAACCACACCACCACACACAGTCATATACACTCAAAATCCCAAGATATTGAAGCACAAAAACACCAGCATTCTTTGTGTACACAGACTCACAGAAACCTAGGCAAAAACTTGACTATAAAAGTAGATCTAGAAGAATTTAAAAAAAAAACAAAAACAAAAAACAGGTTGGCTTGTTTCCAGAAACAAGTTGGTTGGCCTGTCAAAGAGAAGCCAGTGAGAGATGCCAAACCTAACTCAGCATTTACATTTTTTTCTCACTAATGAGTTAAACAATACTTACAGCTTTTATATTCTTCCCAGGACCCCTGAAATGACAGAAACAAAGACATAATGAGGGTAACTCCATGTGACTTGAAAGCACATGTCTTTATTTCTCTTCCTTGGTACTGAAAAGGCATGGTACTGTTAACATTAATAGATGGCAAAAATGATAAGATATATCTGTGACAAACTGACAATTTTTTTCATGAATGATGCATCTTTAACTCCCATTCAGTCATCAACTACAAGGCAGTTAATTCAAGGAAGAACATCATTTATAGGAGGGATGGGTCTAGCATCTATCCTTTACCTCACTGTGCCATTCACAAAAGCTCTTCCTATAAGGCCTTCATTGTTAAGGGACTGTTCTACCATTCCAGAAAACAGAGCATAGTATACATAACAATGCTACCATGTTTTGAGAGCCAAACTCAAATGAAATAGGATATTCAGACAGTAACATTTCTATTTTGGCCAAAAAAAGTCACCTTACCTCATCATGAGGTTCAAACTCTTCATCTCTACAAAATATCTGTTTAATGTCTGGGACATTCTCAGTACCTAGGAAGACAGAGTGACTGTTAATCACTGGTCCTGTGGAACAAGGCTTCCTTAGAGAGCACTGCTTGACTTATACAACAAGATGTCTGTGCTCTAAAGGCACGATTGTGTGGCTATGGGAGCATCCTCTGTGAAATCACCAAGTCAGTGAGGAGAAAGGAAGAGAAGGAAAATGGAACACTTGCACGATGCTGACAGCAAGACAGACTTCCAATGTTTCAAGTCTCTTACTCACTTGAAGACCAGAGAGTTGGTCTTCTAAGACCAACAACCAATATGAGTTTAAACTTATGCTAGGTTGCATCTAGTACAAACTCTTAAGGATAATCTCTCAAGGAATAGATCATCCAGTGTAGCCAATGGAATATGCTTTATAGAGTGGCAGCACTGAACATGAGAAATAAAGACTATGAAAATGTCCCCCCTCTGCAGTACATCTGGGTACCCTAGAATGCTAGAAACCAAGTGAGGCTCACAGTAACCGAGAAGGTGATTATTCAAGTACAATGAACAATGTGGCATTTAACCTCCAGTGGTGTCATGCTCCACTCCCCAGTTTAGTGCATGGACTACAAAGGGACAATCATATATCAGGGAAAGGACAACCTTAGAAATTGTTGTGTTGGACCAGGACCAAGGCGGGGTTACTGCATAGCTTTTCTCTGGAGCAGACATTACTTTTTGAATGGACCAATAGATCTATATAATTTCTGTCCTTGGATGAGAAAAAAATTTGTCCAAGTAATCTGCTGCTGAAAGCATGGACTGACCATGTTTTTTTGGTGGTTTCCCCGGTGGCAAACATACCACAGAATAAAATCACAATGAAATGAATATTGTGGAGATGATCTATACACTTCCCACATTATTTTGACAATCTAAAACCCACATTCATGGAGGGCAATGTACACACAGGCACACACACACACACACAGAGTGTTCTGAGTACAACCAACACATGAAGACATGTATATCTTTCCCATTGACATTGAAGCTCTGTTCATATAGGAACATAGAGCTTAGAATTCTATATCCTCTGGTGTGTTGAAGCTACCTTCCAACAGAGCAACAGAGTCCTAGAACAAAACTTGGTTCTATACAGTTAAACTTATTCCAATCCTTAGCGCACTATTACACAGAAAACCCTGGACACACTGCATGAAAGACAATAATTGTACTAAAAAATCCATTCAGAAAGTCTTTTAAAAAGTAAGATTTAAAACAACAATTTATTTCAAAGTAGAATTTCAAATTCATTTTATAGCAATGTCTGGTTAAGAAAAACCATATGATATATTTGAAAATAGGAAAATATGGCCATATGCAGAAATGTGCTAATAAAGCTCCACTTTTTTAAATGATAGCTTTAAAAGGAAATTATCATAACACCCATCATTTTAGTGTGAAACTTAACATTTGTGTGTTTAATTTGGAGAACCTGTAAAGTCTAGGATCATGAAAAGGGAGAATTAATTTCTAGAAAGAGTTTCAAGGGGGTAGGTGATATGGAGGGATACCTGGAAGGAAGGTCTGAGAGGAAGAGGAATGGTAAGGTAGGACAGAGGAGGGATAGCCCCAAGGATTTGTAAAAAGGAAAACTGTTATCTGTTATAGAATATGGACAATTATATCACAAAGGACCTGGTTGATTTTATCTAGATCACATGAGCCTGTTCTAATTCCATTGGCCTTCAATAACTCTGATAGAAAACTTTTTAGAATAATGATAATTTTTCTTTGTTGTCAAGTACCACTCTGTATCACGTAACCCATAGGAAGGTATTATGCTATGAAAAGATACAAAAAACATCTTGGCAGGCTGGGTGCTATGACGTGGATAGGAAATGGACTGCTGGAGCTGGATAAGCTATGGAGAGAAGAGTGCATGAGGGTGCAAACCATGCCAGGTGGAATTTGGACCACACTTGGAAGAAGTACCTCACAGGGGACATGTCTACTCAGTCTCCTGTCTGCCAGCAGCTGAGCATCTCTGCTCTATCATACAGCCCCTGACATGACACTTGGTCTCACCACAAGCAACCCTAGAATCAACAGAAACCAAGTGACTCTACATACTGAGCCTCTGAGAGAGCAAGGGAAAATAAGTCCTTCCTCCTAGCTTTTCACAGCAAAAGAAAGTGACTAACACTTTGTGATTCTTCTCACCATCCAAGCTCAGACAGCTCAGGTTGTTCATGCCCAAACTAAGAATAAAGCAGTGTATTTTCTTTAAAAAAAAATAATATATGTTTACATGAACACACAAATGTTCATACAAAAGAGCATAATTTGGAGTTGCTCTACAGGGAATAGAATATCTCAGAAGCCATGGTTAGCCATATAAGCAACCAAATGAGTGCTAAGAGCTGAAGAGATGGCTCAGAGGATACGAACAATTGTTGCTTTTGCAGGGAAGCCGGTTTTGATTCCAAGAATCTAGATGGTGGCCTCACGTTCACCTGCAACTTTAGATCTGACCTGTCCTGTTACCTCTGAGTGTACCAGGTACTCACAGTGTGAATACACATCAACATATTTAGCAAAGGATTTATACTCAAAAGAAACATAAGGCTAAAATATTCTTGAAGCCCCGTATCTGTGAGTGCATGTGTATGTGGCATGTAAGTTTGCTCAATAGCTTGTGGTGTATCCATGCCTGTGTGAGGACCTGCCTGTGCCATGTTCATGGAGGCCACAAGAGAGCATCCACTATTCTGCTACATTGGTCACTTCTCTGATTTCTTCCCTTCAGCAGGGTCTCTCACTGAAGCTCAAGGTAGGTTGGAAAAGACTAAGTCAGAGCTGTGTTCTCGTCCCTACCAGAGATAGTGCTACGGTTATAAGCACACACATATATATCTGGTCTTTCTATGTGTGTCCTATTGATTCAGACTCAGGTCCTATCACTTGCATATCAAATGTTCTTCTTTCAAGACATTATCTGCATACAGCATGATGATGTCATGCATTTCTAATGTCAAACAGCACATATCCAGGGTGTGTGTAAATGGAAAAATAATTTGATTTTTAATATTCTTCATGCATTTTATAGAATTACAAAATGAATCATTAGCCACTTTATTTATTTATAATGAACATGATTCTGGGTGTTATAGTATTTCTAGGACATGCAGTGAACTTTTAAATTGGCTGGATTAGTTGTGTTTTTCTTTTCTTTTTTAAACTCAGAAATCTACCTTACTCTCCCTCCCAAGTGCTGGGATTGAAGGCAGGCAACACCACTGCCTGGTCCCTTTTGGTGATTTTTAAATAAAATTATAAAAGAGAACCATTGTGCCCTCTCACCAGCATTTCTGAGCAGGAGTTTCAAAACTCTGCTAGCCAATGCTTACCACCTATGGTGAAGAGCTCTCACCAAGGTGAAGCCCATTGTTCTCCAAGGACACTAGCTGCCACCAACCTCCAGCCTCCTGCAGAGCAAGCAGAACCAGTTCTGCAGACCTGTTTTCTGCCTTTGGAGGAAGTTGTCTTGCCTTGCCTATATATATTTGGAGACCTGCATTAAACTTTGAGCCTTGAACAGAAAGTTCGCCTTGGCTTCCTGTTTCTCTAGTCACCCTGCTCCCTATCCCCAGAGTTCCTTCCAGGGACCCTGGTAAACCATGGGAATGTAGCTGCAGGGAGCTGAAAACCATTTGTGGGCTGGAGGTGTGGCTTAGCTTGAGATCCAGCATGGTGACAAAATGTCTTGGATAATCAGCTTATCAGAGGAACTGTTTATTTAGGCTCACAGTTTCATGGGTTCCAGTCAAGTCAGTTTTGTTTTTCTTTTCAAAGTATTTTGATAAAGGGGGTGGAGAAATAATTTAGGTACCATTTCCATGGACAGCTACTGCTTATCCTTATGCCTCTGAAAGAGGAAAATCAGAGAAACCTTCCATTTTTCTTTGTCCTTATGGATTTCTTTACCACTCTCTCCTATTCCCAAACACAGAGTGTAACATGACCACTGCTGGGTCATTTTTATATAATTCACCTGCACTCTGGAGAGTCTACAGGTCTGATCCACATATATCACCACAGGTGATGTACTTAGTATAGAACGTGGCTTCCCTAGTCCTGCCTACATTAGGTGAAGCCACACTGGCTCATCCAACATGGACCTCAGCGTTCCTCTAGTTCATGTTATCCAAGGACAGCCAAAGTGACTTTTAAGTACACTTGTACATTTTAGTGTTGTTATTTCTACTGATGAGATAGATACATTAGCATTTTTCATTTATTAAAAATATGCTAAATCTTTTTACATTTTTATAAATGTACACAAGATAATAGACTTCTACAGATAACTGAAGTACATCCTCAGTATTTCCAGTACCTTTTTTTCTTGGTTTTCCTATTTCTTTGGAAGTCGTTTCAAGAACTGGAGGTTCCTCCGGAGTCTGGGAGGGACCTGGGTCCTTCTTATAAAATCCTTGCAAGATAGAAAAAACTGGAAATACATTCACAATAGGGAGAGTTATGTTAGCTTTATGGCAGCAAAACAGAAAATTAATCATGGTTGTGTTTGTAAAAATGATCTCATTTCCCATTTCCAGTTAATCATCAGAGTCAGAATGGTGCTTCAGGAATTACACAGACATCTCGGGCAATGTGCACCTTTGTGTGCCTATGACAATATAAGAGGAGCAGCAGGACTTGAGTGTGTTATATGGGCAGGTACCAGATGGGGTCCAGAGCCTTCTGAGAAACACAATGTTGTGCATACAATTCCTCTTTTCCTCATGCTTTCTCTCAAACAATGTAAGTTTCAGAAGGACTTCCCAGGAGACTCTCAGGTTTAAAAGGTGCTAAACCATAAGGAAAAGCACATGTACAGCAGAAATGCTCTTTGTTGAATGCCAGATGTTTATCAGAAATGATGTGTGTTAAATACCATAGGAATTCACCTAGACCCTGGTGACTGAATTCAGAGTGAGCATTCCACTGGATGCAGGACAGAGAGCATGATTGGTGTTGAGTTTTCATTTTTTATTTAATCATGGCTCTTACACGTCATGGAGAACATATGCCAGTGCCTTAGAGGAGCTGGGAATAGAGAATATTATACCACCTCCTATTTCCCACCTTCGGCTACCATATTGTTTATATTCTTTTCATTGTGACCAAATTCTGATGGAAGCAGCCTCAGAGAGAGGGTTTCTATCTTTTAATCCCTGACTCAAAATTGGAATTTGATCCAAAAGGAGTAGAGATCCCTGGCCTTCCTTCTGCATCTTCAACCTGTCATCTGCCTACCAGTGAATGATTTGGATCACCAGGGATTATAGATTCCTGTATATTTCTCAGAAGGACTTAGACTCCAAATATTTTAAAATCAAGTTATCACATAAGAAGATTTAGGAAAAACAAAACTTCTCTTATATTGGCTAAACCTTGATATCTTCAACATGACCAGGCCAACAAAGGGGTCTGGCATTTTGATGATATGTATGCATATGGCTTTTTAGACAAAAAAAATCCTCAGCAACTCTGTGGACAACCCAGATAAAGTACAGCTGGAAGGGCAGTGTGGGATATTAACTGGTACACTAAGTTTATGCAATACCTGCTCTACTCTGATTCATCAAACACCAGTTTCTAAAACCTCCTCTTCCAGAGGGCATTTGCCTCAAGGCCACACCCTATATGTGCTTTTTGATATTTCCAGAATACCTCTAATCCAAGATTAGGCTTAAAGTGCTTATGCAAAAACAAAACAAAACAAAACAAAAAAAGGATGGCTTTGAATTTCTGATTCTCTTCACTCTAGTTCGGGAGAACTGGGTTCACACAAATGTGCCCACATGGGTGAATATTGTAGTCAGTGGCATCAAAACTTGGACCTCTTATATGTTAGGAATGCAATAAACCCACTGGAATATACATCCTGCGATATTAGCTCTATGTGACAAATCCTTTTCATGTTAAAGGCCAGACTATGAAGGCACTTTAACACACAGAGCATCCCAGCCAAACTCTGTCTATATAACTCATAGCTGCCTATATTGTTCCACTGAGTGTTCATACTCACCAGCAGACAGTAGGAAGACTGACCACCAGGGATAGAAGTAATAGTGAAACTTAAATTTAAGATCACATTTAAAGATCTCTCTCTCTCTCTCTCTCTCTCTCTCTCTCTCTCTCTCTCTCTCACTCTCTCTCTCTCTCTTACTCTCTCTCTCTAAGTCAAAAAGAATAATAAAGCACCTGTCAATAATCAAGGGCTGACTGAAGCTCTTAGTAGACATTGTCCATAAATTGCCCATAATGTCAATCTTTGGGATCATGTTGATGTTGTCAGTCTGTTAAGCCTTTTCACCAGTTCTAACTGTAATGAGCCATTTCTATTCTAAGTCCACTTATCAAACACACTCAACCTACTTTTTTAATGCAGTGTCTTCCTATAGTCAAACTCTCTAAATCAAGCATGTGGACTTTTCTTTCTTCCATATGTGTAAATGTCTTGGAGATAAACAGCACAGGCCAGGCTTCTGCTGACTGTTGGTGTTTGTCAGTGTATGGGATCCACTAGGTTGGGTTACTGCACACAGATGCTAGGAAGCTGGAACACTCTCACAGGGATTGCTGAGCCCTTAATGAAGTAAAAAGTTTTTCTTGCGCTCAATGGCTATAGAGGCAGATGACCTATCTCTACACTTTGTGTTATGAATCTCCTGAGAACTACACAAAGAAATAAATGTATCACATGTCGGTATGGTGAGGTTAAAACACATTTTTTGGTAGATAAAATATGTATCATCCTTTTTGAATTGATAATTTTGTGACTGGAAAGTAGATTGTGTAATGGGGATAACTGTCTTGGGGGGGGGGGAACTATGTAGTCATGGCTTGATGCACAAAATTCCCCTGAACTAAAGGCATTAGAGTTGAATGCAGTTATTGTAGACACAGGGCCATGCCTGGGTACTTAGGATATTACTTTTCCCCCTTTAAACACCCATGTTTTACTCCCAATAGAAATCTTAGGTCACATTAGTGTACCAGACAAAAAACAATTAGTATTTACACAATTCTTATCTAAAATGTATGTTGAGAAAGAAATTCCATAATACATACAGTTTTTGAATCCTCTGGGCTCAACCTATATTTAAAGGAAAGAAAATACTTTGAGGTTCAAGTCATGCTGAGTTGTGTCTGCATAGTTCCTTGGTAACCCTGTGACACAGCAGGGTGTAAAGTAGAATAGGAAAAAGACATGAAAAAAACTTTTATAATACTTTATATGATGTCATGGAAAACCCTAGCTAGGCACTTTGTGGCCAAAACTAATATGTTGTACATTTATGTTGACTCAAGGTAAGATCAGAGCACCTTTGTGTGGCAGACCAACTTAATAACCTGTTTTGTGAAATTAATCCCTCTATGGGGGCTCCAATTATTTGCATGATGCCCATGATGTAAATGTATTATACCCTCAATATTCATATATTCAAAGCATGAAGCCTCCCACTACATAATTTTGGGGAACAACTCAAACTCAATCTAGATGACAGACTCAAGAAACAAGTAGGAGACAAACCTTCAGGAAAAACATACATTTTTATAGATGATGTGCCTCTTAACTTTTGAATAAATATTACATACCATTTAACTAGTGAGAGACATGTTTATTCAGATAAAAAGGTTTCTGAACACAAACTCTGTTACCTGACACTAGAAGATTTATACTCTATTCAGTCAGGGACATGCTCATAAAATTTTATTTCTTCCTCTTCCCTAAGCTAAATCTCAAATACCCACAATGTCACTGTTCAGTTTTGTTGTTCTAATGGGAATTTGACAGAAAGAAACATAAGATCACCAAGGGAACTTTTCTATCTTAAAGAAAAGAAAGGCCTTCTTACCTTCGTCATAGACTCTGATGTCTTTTCTTCAACTACTGAAGATGAGGCAGAATTCTCTGGTAAGACAAGGGGGAAACACACTGACAGTTAGCTCAGGGTACTCTTTATGGCTTTTGCAGCATCTTTGCCTGGTGTAGATAAAAGTACAAGAACTTAACACATGTGACTAGACCTAATGAACATGATGGCTGGGCTGCTGCTGAACTGCTTTCCCTTGAAGCTAAATTAAAGCAAAGAAAGACAAAGAGACATAGGAGTAAGAGAACTGCTACATTTCCAGAGAGTAGTAACCCAGAGCAGAAATAATCTGTCTTTGATGTATAAGAGGAAATACAAGTCTTCACATGTATTACATTCGCAGGCACATGGGGAAGTTAGAGGACAAACTTTGGGATCTCAACATAACCCCTACATGTCAAAATGCTCAGGGAACATTTTGGAAGATTAGTGGAAAGGTTATACGAGATGGAGGGACAGGACATATGCTGCTGGATAGTGATTTCTAGAAATGAAAGAGATGATAAACACAAGAAATCTCAATACAGTTGTTCAAAGAGTGCCTGCATCATGCCAGTGTCTATTGACCTACCACCAGAGATCAAATGCTATAGGCAAACAATGATTATAGAGAAAGAGGAGAGGAGAGGAGACGGGGAGAAGGGAGGAGTGTGGAAGAGGGGAAGACGGGGAGAGGGGGAGAGGGGAGGAGAGGGAAGAGGGGAGAGGGGGAGGAAAAGGGCAGAAGACAGAGGGAGTAGGAGAGGGGAGAGGGGGAGAGGAGAAGAGAGAGGGAGAGAATCAGTTTTCTCTGGGGTGAACACTCCTCATATCTTGATTTCAAATTAGCAGCACTAAACATGTAAACTTAAGAGCAACAATACATGGACTTAAGTGTTCATGTAACAATAATAGATGTCATAGAAGAGGTCTTTTATTTGAAGGGAGAGCATGGGATATTTGGACTAGGGAGAATGGAGGATAGAATAATATAAAGCAGTCAGATTAAATTCTCTAAGAAAAAAAGTGTGAATTAAAACAATCCTACTTTTTCAGGACTCCTCCTCTTCCTTCCTTCAATGAAGGTCTCTTGAGGATGCTGGAACTATACTAGAATCCAGCAAAACCTAGAATCCCCCATTATCTTGCCCTGCCTGTGCTGGGGTTACAGGTGTGCACAGAAATCCCCCCTTTTTAAATGTGTTCTGGGGATTCGAACTAAGATACTAGTGTGCACAGCAAGTGTTTTTACCTATGGGGCCATCTGCACATCCAGTAGTTTGTACACAACTATATAAAAGTGAAGGTTTGTATTCCATTAAATTATTCCTCAAATGTAAAGAATGATACAATCTTGGAAAATGTGACTAAAAAGAGGTAAATTGTAATAATTCATCAAATGTGGAGAACATTTTATGGAAGTATATTGCAAAATTGGTAATCTAAATGTCTTTTATTTGTATATACAGATGCTGTTTTCTGGTCTTTATAACATTACTTCTTTGGACCATTTGTAATGTGACTCTGCCACAAATTTCCATTTATATAACTTCCCTATGGTCATGGTTTATACGCTTATATTACACTGAAAAATTAATTACTTCTTTATGCTGTTTCTTTCATGGGATTCTATAATAACAACTGCAAAAATTATTTAGATAGGGCACAATTAAAATGTAGTGCTACTCACTGAACCTGAAACTCTGGATGTTTGTAGTATCACAGCCTGAAAGGAGTGACTATTCCAGGGAAAACTGTGTACAAACAACACAAGGACATGCAAGGCACAAGCACCCCAGGCACTATGAGCACTGTGCACCTGTAAGAGGTAAAGCACATAAACCAGCCCTTTCCCCCATCTTTAATGGGATCTGTTCCTCATTCTTATCTCAACACAGGGGTAATGTGACCACTTCTGGGGACTTTGCCACTTGAACAAGATGAGAAATTCTGTTACCTGGTTTGACTTCAACCTTCAATCATGAGTCATTGGACATTTACCCAGAAAAGAAACCACATTCATATGGTCACTTGATATTTGACAAAGAAGCTAAAAATATCCAGTGGAAAATAAGACAGTTTTAACAAATGGTGCTAGATCAACTGGAGGTCTGCATGCAAAAAAATGCAAATTGACCCATTCTTTTCTCCTTGAACAAAGCTCAAGTCCTAGCAGATCAAGGATCTACATATAAAACCAGACACACTGAAGCTTATAGAGGAGAAAGTGGGGATGAATCTTGAACACATGGGAACAGGACAAAAGTTCCTGAACAGAGCACCAATGGCTTATGCTCTAAGAACAAGGATTGACAAATGGGACCTCATAAAACTGAAAAGCTTCTGTAAGGCAAAGAAAACAGTCAATAGGACAAAACAGATCTTTACTAACCCTACATCAGATAGAGGGCTAATATTCAATATATGCAAAGAACTCAAGAAGGTAGTCTCCAGAGAATCAGATAGACCTATTAAAAAATGGGGTACAGAACTAAACAGGAAATTCTCAACTGAGGAAACTCAAATGCCTCTAAAGCTCCTAAGGAAATGTTCAGCATCCTTAGTTATCAGGGAAATGCAAATCAAAACAACACTGAGATTCCACCTCACACCAGTCAGAATGGCTAAAATGAAAAACTCAGGGGACAGTAGATGTTGGAGAGGATGTGGAGGAAAAGGTAGACTTCTTCATTGTTGGGAGGATTGCAAGCTGGTAAAACCACTCTGGAAATCAGATTGGGGATTCCTCAGAAAATTAAACATAGTAGTACATGAGGACCCAGCTATACCACTTCTGGGCATATACCCAGAAGATGCTCCTACATATAATAAGGACACATAGCTGATTATGTTTTTAGCTGCCTTATTTATAATAGCCAGAAGCTGGAAAGAACCCAGATTTCCTTCAACAGAGGAATGGATAAAGAAACTGTGGTATATATACACAATGGAGTACAATCAGCTATTAAAAACAATGAATTCATGAAATTCTTAGGCAAATGTATGGAACTAGAAAGTGTCATCCTGATCGAGGTAACTGAATCTCAATAGAACACACTATTAGTGTGTTCTATTGAGATTGGGTTTGGACCAACATCCACTTATGTACTCACTAATAAGTGGATGTTGGTCCAAAAGCTCAAAATAAACAAGTTACAATGCACCCAGCACAGGAAGCTCAATAAGAAGGAGGACTTAAGTGAGGATGCTTTAGTTCCTCTGAGAAAGGGAACAAAATACTCACAGGAACAATAAGGGAGAAAATGTGTGGAGCAGAGACTGAAGTAAAGGACACCCGGAGACTGTACTACCTGGGGATATATCCTGTAAACAGTCACCAAAACCCAACAATACTATGGAGAACAAGAAGTGTAAACCAAAAGGAGCATGCCATGGTTGTCTCCAGAGGGGTACTGCCAGAGCTTTACAAATAGAAAGGCAAATGCTAGCAGCCAACTATTGGACAGGGTGTGGGGTCTCCAATGGAGGAGCTGGTGGGTGGTCTGGAGGAGCTGAAGGGGTTTACAGCACCATGGGAAGAACAATGATCTCAGCCACCCAGATGCCCCAGGACTCCCAGGGACTAAACTGTCAAACAAGGGGTACACATGGATCCAGCCAAAAATGGGGCAGAGGAAGGCCTTGTTGAGCATCAGTGGGAAGAGTGGTCCTTGGTCAGGCATAGGCTCAATAGAGGTCCCAAAAAAGGGAAGAGAGGTAAGAGTGGGTCAGGTGGAGGTGCACATACGTGGAGGCAGGGGGTGGGAGGAGTGATTGGGGGTCTTTTGGGAGCAGGGAAAATCTGGAAAAGTTTTACCACTGGCAATGTAAATAAAGACAATAATCAATAATAAAAAAGAAAGATCTGCTATAATCAATTTACATCATCCATGTATGAGAGAAGATATTAGATGGCAGTATTCCCGATTCCTGTCTATACCAGGGGAAACTCTACCAACTCATGTAAGATTAGTGAAAGTTTTACACTGGTTCATACTATTGAATGAAAGACCAAACATTGAATCCATTTTAAAGCTCTGCAGTTGTATTTCAATTACAGACATAGATATACTGGCATTGAGCTCGACAGTGGTGGCATAAACATTTCATCCCAGCACTTGAGAGGCACAAGCAGGTGGATTTCTGAATTCAAGACCAGGCTGGTCTACAGAGAGAGTTCCAGAACAGCCAGGGCTACACAGAAAAACCCTGTATCAAAAAACAAAGAGAGAGAGAGAGAGAGAGATCAACACTGTCTACATAGGAAAAAATAGCCTGAAAGGTATCTATAAATTGAGATATGAAACAACATAATTATCAGCCACTATACAGAATTAGACAAGAGTTCCCACAATACCTTTCTCTTTCTTCACAGTTGTTTCAGGTGAAGCACCACTAAAGGCTTGCATTCCTACTCCATACTGGGGCCCCATGGCTTGCTTCTGTTCAATTCTCTTTAATAAATCCGAAACTGGGATTGAAGTGAAAAGAGAAAGTCGTGTCAGCTTCTTGGCAGAACAAGAGAGGAAACTAACAACTCTGAATATTTGTGCATTTGATCTGACTGCTTGTTCTAGATACAGTCATCAGTGAGACTGGTGCTTCAGGAGGAAGGATTGTATTGTACAATCAGTTAGGCACTGAATGCACATCACAGGAATCACAGATAAAGCCTAAATGTAGATGGATATGAAAACACAGAAGGAAAAGCCACATGTCTGAGCATGCCATGTGGGTGGATGCTCAATGGACACCACTCTATCCCTTCCTAGAGCCATATGGACACAGGGACACACATGCAATGCCTTCACCCACCAACTCTCCACTATGACTTGAAGCCTTTCTTCTTAGTTGGTTGAGAAGGACTTCCCATAAGACTCACTAGGCTAGAACAAAGCAACGGCATTGCTGGAGTGCCCTGCAATGTCTGTGACATGCCAGAAGACCTCAGCTACATAGGAGTAATCGTACCCCGAGCCAGGAATATATTTATTCCACAACACTGTAGAACACTTGTTTACTCTTCTTTCTCTGCCCAGCTTCATAGATTACATCTCATGGACAATGTATGGTATTGTCTTAATGGGATGCAGGGAGGTAAGAAGCTGTGAAAACCTCTCACTTTTCACCTAAGGTTACAAAGACAGCTGCATTCATGCCTCAGTGAACATCTTCCCAGACAGAAACAACTGAAGATACACATGCTCTACCTTTCAACCCAAAGGAAGCTGTGTGATTCCTGGATTAGTAAGTAGGGCCTTCCTCAACCATCCTCACACAGTCATCTGCCTCTCAGTGACTGAGTCTTATCACTGGGGAACAAAATTGGGAGGTACCAATCATTGCAGATGTCCCAGTGATGACTCAGACTCCAAGTGAGTCCAACCCAGTTCTCACATGAAGGTGTGAAAAAAGAGAGGTCTGGCCACACCTAGATAAACAAACCCTCAACTGGAAGGGATTGGAAAGGCAGCTTGGTATCATTGTAGGTGACAAATGCTCCCTGACTCTGGGTGGATAGCCTGAACTAAGTCCATTTAAGAGATTGGCAGAGTCTCCACCTGTTTGTGTGCATACAAGATTCTGTTTACTCATTCCTCATAAAAGTTCTGTTTGCACAAAGTCCTCCATACACACAGCCAGCAGAGACAAGTGACAGAGCCTCACTTCCCCTCTTTTTCCTTTTTGTTTTTCAGAGATGTTTTCCCTATACCAGGGTGGTCTGAATGACACTATGTAGACATAGATCACTTTGAACTTATAAATTTCATGTCTATACCTCTGAAGGTCTGGTTTATAAAATTGCCACATCACAGTACATTTTATGCATAATAGATGATCAAACTCATATTTTAGAAATGGTACACCAAAAACTGAACAATGGCTTCCAACTGAGCCACAGGCACCCTCCAAAACTAGCTTTTCTTTAACAAAGCTCTCTGGACCACAGGTTATGTAACATATAACATAAATCTAGCTAACATGTAACCAAGCTCAGCATGTTCACAATAATGATGCCTTCTTCCTCCTAACTGCTGCCTACAGAGAACCACTGAATGCTCACATTCTCAGCAGTATGGGGACCTTGAATGAAGTCCTCCTGGATCTCAGAGTTTAGCTCACACTGCAGAGCCTCATGCCAGGGGCTAAAGAGATCACTCAGTGGTTAATATTCCCTGATGCTTTTCTATAGGACACAGGTCTCTTTCTCTTTCCAACATGCAAAAATCAGCTAGCGATACAACTGTCTGTAATTTCAGTTTTAAGGAACCCAACAGCCAATTTGAGGCTACACAGGAGCCACAGATGCAAGTGCTGCACATATGTTCACAAAGGTAAACACTCATATACCTAAAGTAAGCAATTTGTCTTTTAAAAATCAATTTCTAAAAATCCAAGTCAGCACAGATGCCTACCAAGCCAAGCCTGGAGCTCCTGAGAACACATGGTGAGTGGCAATTTGTGCTCACACGAATGTTGTCTACATGCAAATCTTTTATTTTTTATGTGTAGTACTTTTATTTTTGTTCTATTAAATATCTTGATTTCAGAGGAGAGTGGGTGGTTTTGTTTATGTTTTTTTGTTTTGTTTTGTTTTCGTTTTTGTTTTTGTCTTTTGTTTTTCAAGACAGGGTTTCTCTGTATACCACTGGCTGTCTTGGAATTCACTCTGTAGACCAGGATGACTTCGAACTCAGAACTTCACCTGCTTCTGTCTCTCAGATGCTGGGATTAGAGATGTGTGCCAACACTACCCAGGCAGCACAGTGTTTTTAATTTTTCATTTTTCACGCTTTCATTGAAAATAGATTCTTTTCTTTTTTAAATATTTTTATTTTCTATATTCTTTGTTTACATTCCAAATGATTTCCCCTTTCCCGGATCCCTCCTCCCCATATGTCCCATAAACCATATGTCTACACAAATGGCCTCACCCTATTTTTTTAAGTTAGGAAACTACTATATTTAAAAACAAATTCCAAATTCTTCCCAAGAGGTAGCTTATAGTGTTGCATTCAAATATAAGTATACTCAATATTTACACAAAATGTTTCTAAAATGTGTCTTAACAGACTTGGAAATACATACTGCGCTGGCATTTTCTAGCTTCCTCCTGAAATTTAAAGGAGAGAAAAGAGTATGCAGTGTAGGTCACACTAGTTTCTGTTTGCATGGGTCTTTGAAAAACCTATCAACTTGTCTTAAATGACAGTCAACATAGGTAAGTATTTTCAAGTGAAAGATTATGTGTTAGCACATTCTGTGATGGTGTCACAAAAGACTGGAATTTCTTAGTCATGTCACTTTCCACTTTTCCTATGTCAAAGACCACATTAACTAGCACTCTCTGTCTGTCCTCTGCCCAGTGTTCACTAAGTCACACTGCAACATGCTTCATCATCATTAGAACTCAACTGTGGAATGAAACCCTTAGGCAATATGGTCTCAATTATTTATACTACTGCTCATGTGTTAAGTCTTACCACACAGCATCCCCACCTGGACTTATGACACTTCCTCCACAATGACTTTTGTGGAACATACTGCATCTAAGTCAAAAGACCCTGACAGGCTTGTCAAATTCTAAATGGAATTTATAAAGTTTTCTGAAAGAGGAACCTATTTCTCCAGAATAAGAGGTCCTATCACACAGGCTGTGATACTTGACACTGGGTGCTTTGGTGCTCTTGTACTTGGTGCTTGGAATTGTACTACTTGGTCAAGACCCAGCTAGTACAATTCCACTTTTTCCCCGCTTAGGCTAAGTCTCTAAGACCTAAGATAACTCTGCTCAACATTGTTGCTAAAAAGGGATTTTGACTGAAAAATAAAATTGCCAAAGTAACATTTCTACTATGAAAAAGAAAGGTCTTCTTACCAATTCCAGAGTTTTTGAGGTACTTTTATTGACATCTGGTGCAAATGTCTTGTCAGTATTCTCACGTATGTCTAGGAAACAGTAAGTGACAGATCACAGTACTGCTTACAACTTTTGCAGCATCCTTGTTTGGTGTGGGTAAAAATGTGTTGACTTAAAAATGCGTGTGACTAGACCTAATGAGCCAGTTGCTTAGGTTGCTGCTAGCTTGTCTTTTCTTGGAGGCAAATTAAAGAAAGACCTGGAGAGATATGAGTAACAGAAATGCTACATTTCAAGACAGGGGGAACCCAAAGTAACATACAAATCCATCTTTGATTGTGTATTATTAAATTAAGTTTTCACATGTATTTTGTTTGGTGGGCTAACTTTTGTGTTTCAGAGAGCAACTTATAGGATCTGTTTCTGTGCTTTTCTCATGTATGTTCTGGAGATTTCAATTTCAGGCCATTGGGCTTGGTGGAGTCAGCCATTTCCTTGGGAAAAACAACTCCCCTTCCTAAGTGTGACCTAGGACACTCACATTACCCTGGGCAACTCTGCCCATCCATTCAGACCATGTCGATCCAGAGACAGGAGGAGTCTACAGTCTTGGGCTGTCTTGTTTGCCCTCATCTAGGACCCTTAGCCCATCTCACTTCGCAGTTCAGACACAAGTAATAGCCAGATCCGTTTGCTTTCTGGAATAGTCTGAAACGGGACTGTTGACTCACAACTCTGTATCCACAAATTCCTCAAGACCCAGGTAGAAGTTGGATCTGATATTTATTTTGGTAAATCTGACTCTATTTGCCCTGCTGCCTACCCCCAGACTCAGGCCAGGGATTATATGCATTCAGTCATATATGCATTCTGACTTATTGCAGCTATATGTCAGAACCTTCATCTAAGTGTATAGAAATAGAAAAACTAAAATTATCCCTATTATAAGGTGATGTTTTGTTTAAGTATAGATCTCCAAAACCCCAAGAGTAATAAGCAACACTTTCAGCAAAGTTCTAGAATACAAATTCAACCAGAGATCAGGTGTCTCCTCACTTGATAGATCAGAGGCTCTGATATCTTGATTACTGCCAAATGTCAGTTCTGGTGGAGAAGCATAGGTTGGAAATGAGATCTAAATTAACACTAGGCCTTTACTTAGCAGGACATTGCAGGTATAGTATTTCTCTCAGAGTACTATCCAGTTCTATTGCCATTTTGTCAATCCAACAACTCTACTATGTTGGTACCACAAGGAGGAAGAGTTAGCAGTGAACAGAAGATCATGTATGAGCTGCTTTAAGTCCTGAAAATGACAGGAAGGGGCTCTGTTCCTGTAGTATCATTGATTAAGCCTACACTGCTAGATTATTACCTATGGTATCCTGTGAGCACAGGAAAAATACATGGTACCTCTTCAAACAGACGGCCTCTATCCAGGTTAGTACACAAATTGTAGACAATACTTCATGGTTATTGTCATGGTTAATCTCAGATGTCAAATAGATGATATTCAGATACTGGACAGGCAAGTATTAGATTATAGCATTAGGTTTAGCTGAAGTGGCAAACCAAACAAATTCTGCATGACGTTATTGCTTAGGATAGAATTATGACTATATAAAAAGAAGAAAGAGGACTGAAAACAAGCATTCATTCTTCTGATTTTTGTTTGTTTGTTTGTTTTGGACTGGGTAGTAGTTTAACTCTGTTACAAATACCTGCCTCTGGGTACAGCTTTACCCTGTTTATGGTCTATACCCTTAAATTTCATTGAAAACCAAGCCATTCCTTCTTTAGGTTGTTTTCATTATAATATTTTTGCCACAACTGGGAAAATAGGTTAGTCAGATAGTAAAAGTAGCTACTGCGAGCAAAAGCTTGTACATTAGACAGTAGCACTGGCTGAAAAGAGCAAGTGTCTTAGGAAAGAGCATCTTCAAATAACAAATCACACTTACAGACTTCCAACACTACCATTTTCCTTACCTTTACTGATATCTTTACCACATTCTTACTCTCTCTAATTCCAATGTGTAACACGACCATTCTTAGGAACCTAGCTACTAAGATCAGAGCAGAACTTCTGGTACTTCACTTGAATTTTACCCTCAATCATGAGACATTCAAGAATTGCTATGCCAAGTAACTGTGAGAGAAAGTGTGAGAGAGTGTTTCAACCATTCCTGTCTATACCACGGGGAGCCTCAGGGACTCACAGAAGATAAGCCTCAGCTTTCTACCAGTTCAAGCCATTGAATTAGCATGCAAGGTGATACAAATTCATTTAAAAATCTGGGGTATATTTACACTTATGATTTTATATACATTTATATATACACACATATATATGATATATATAGAACATTATTCATGTATGTATATATTCATGTGTAAACATAGTATTAACTTATCTGTAAATTTACATATGAAACCAGATAATTTGTAGCTATAATACAAATTTGGACATAATTATAAAATTCCCATAGTACCTTTTGTTTTCATTTCAGTTGTTTTTGCAGAAGGAGCCCCAGAGACTGATGGTCTCTCTGTGTCCTGAGAGGTTACAGGTGCATTTTGACAAATTCCCCTTAAGAAGGAAAAAACTGAGAATACAGTTACAACAAGGAGTCATGTCAGCTTATGGTAGAAAACACAGGACAACTAACAACTCTGAGTATTTGTGCATTAGATCTGACTGCTTGTTCCAGGTCCAGTCATCAGTGAGACTGGGGCTTCAGGAGGATCAATGTATGTAGTGTACAATCAGTTAGGCACTGAATGCACATCACAGGAATCACAGATAAAGCCTAAATATAAATGGATATGAAAACACAGAAGGATGAGCCACATGACTGAGCAGCCCGGGTGAGTAGCCCAATGCACACCACTCTAAACCTTCTTAAAGCCATATGGACACAGGGAAACCCATGGAAAGCCTTCACCCACCATCTCTCCACTATGACATGAAGACTTTCTTCTAGGTTGGTTGAGAAGGACTTCCCATAAAACTAACTAGGCTAGAACAGATCTCTTTAGTATATACTATAGGAAAAAAACAAAGGCATTGCTGGAGTACCCTGCAATGTCTATGACATGTCAGAAGACCTCAGCTACATAAGAGCAATCATACCCGGAGCCAGGAATACATTTACTCCAGGACACTGTAGAACACTTGTTTTCTCTTCATTCTCTGCCCAGCCTTTATAGATTACATCTCATGGACAATGTATGGTATTGCCTTAATGGGATGCAGGGGGGTAAGAAGCTGTGAAAACCTCTGACTTTTCACCCAAGGCTACAAAATGAGAGCTGTGTTCATGCCTCAGTGGCCATCTTCTCTGACAGAAACAACTGAAGATACGCACAGTCTACATTTCAACACAAAGGAAGCTGTGTGACTCCTGGATTAGTAAATAGGGCCTTCTTCAACCATCCTCAAACTGTCACCTGCCTCTGAGTGACTGAGTCTTATCATTGGGGAACAAAATTGGGAGGTACCAATCATTGCAGATGTCTGAGTCATGACTCAGACTCCAAGTCAGTCCAACCCAGGTCTCACATGAAGGTGTGAAAATGAGAGGTTATTTTTATCTGGCCACACCAAGATAAACAATCCCTCTACTGGAAGAGACTGGAAAGGCAGTTTGGTTTCATGTTAGGTGACAAATGACTCTTCATGCAGTGTCCAGATCCCATTCTTAGGATCTGTGGTCTGACTAGAAGCATGTGGGCTTTTCTACCTCTCATGCTTGTGGATGGCTGCAGGCAGTGAAGAGCTTTTTCCCACTTAGTAGTCATGGCAGTGTCTGGGCTCTCTGTGATTCTGACCTACCAAAGGCAGATGCTGGAGAGATGGAATATAGGCATCGCTAAGTCCTTGCTTCAGCAATTATCTGTTGATCTGCATGGATAATATCATCACTCACCTCTGCTCTGGTTTATTCTTCACTAGAGTGCCACCATAAAGAAATGAATGCACCACATGTGATGAAGTTTCAACTCGTATTTTGTAGGTAAACTGTGTACTCTAATTTGTTACTGCATTACTTTATCATTGAACTGGGTAATCAGGTGCCTATCTTGAGGGAAACACAGTTAGACACTGCCTGGTACAAATCATCCTAAACAACACAGCGAAATCTTACTTGAATCCAGTTTTTCTTTTAACTTAACATAACAAGTAAAAAAAACCCAAATAACTGCATACAAGTTTTTCCCAGTAGGTGAGATAGAGCACCGTTGTATACTAGACAAAAGGATATCCAGTGTTTATACTATTCCTTTCTAAAATGTATCTTAAGAGATTCTATAATACATACTGCGTCTATGTTTTTTAGTCGCCACCTGAAATTTAAAGGGAACAGTATGAGGCAAAGGCCATGCTGCATTCTGTTTTCATGGGTCTTTGGAATTCATGTCATTGGTATGGTGCCAATGAAAATGGGCAAGAGTCCTGTATATTAATATGCTAAATGAGGGCGTCACTGAACAACTGGGGCCCTATAGTTTATGCCACTTCCCACTTTTGCTGGTTTGAAGGCCAGATTAAACAACAGTTTAGTCTCTTCTGAGTATTTTCTAAGCCACACTGTAACTTGTCTAGGTTTCTTTATAACCTGATTGTGAGGTTAATCCTTTGTATACCAGGGACTCAATTATTTACACCAATACTCATGTCTTACCACTCAACATCCACTCACTGCAACCTTCCGTCTCAGTGGAATTCACGGTGTATATATTCCAAAGGCTTCATTAAAATGATGAGAACTAGAAGTGGTTGTCAACTTCTGAGTTAAAATTGTACATTTATCTAAAGAGGAACTTTTTTCTTCAGTACAAATGGCTCCCCCACATAAACTGTGCTAAAAGACACTGCAAACTTCTATGTTTACTTGTATTAGGAATAAGCTTTTACAATTCCATTTTCTGTTCATCCTAAGCAAACCCTTTAATACCCATGATACACCTGTCTTTAGTTAATCAAGTGACATATCTACAACAACATAAGGAAACAATGTAATGTTTTTATAATAGAAAAAGGAAAAGCCACTTTACCTTCTCAATCCCCACTGGTGTCTCTCCCTGTCCTCCAGCTGAAGGTGCAGCATCAGGATTTTTAGGTACCACTGCAAGGAGAGGAAGTAACTGTCGATACACAGTTGTGTTTTTAATTACCCTTAGAATCTTTGCTTGAAGGGTACAGATGTCTATGAAGTTGGTATCTGTGACTATATCTAATTATTAAGCAGAGTTTGCTTGCTGCTCATTCCAGAAATGTGGATCACATGGTTGGAAAACAAAGTGTTGCAAACAGAAGAATGGAGGATAAAGGAGGCGAGAACATATGGATGTCTTGACAACAAAATCTGATTCGATATGGCAGAAGGTTCTTATTGTGTAAAGATTATATAAATCTTTTAAAATGAGCATTGCATTTACTCTGGTTGGAGGAACCATGGTTGTTGCTCTGAGAATGTGGAGCTTAGAGGAGATCTTCAGGGTCTGGTTTTCTCCTTGCACCGAGTGAGTGCTGAAGTTTAACTGCAGGTAGGTCATCAGGCTTTGCTGAAGATGCCATTACACACTAATCCAACTCATATTTTTCTGATACTATAAGCTTTATGATCAAGCCTCAGAACACTGTCACTTCCGTTTTTGGACTGGGAACAATCCATACTTGTTCTTGTGCCATGTCCACAATCTACATATGCTCATTCAGCAATTATCATTAACTATGTAGCTCTATGCTGGTATGGTCATATTTCATTGTAAATGTTATTAGGATGAGCATCTCTAAAAAAATTTTTTTGCCTATGTTATGTGTGCATTACTCCCTAACATTATCATTTCATGTATTTTTATACTGTGCTAAGTATTGTCAGTATTTTATGGAGATTAAAGGCACATGGAGAACATGTATGGGTTACAGCCCTAAAGGACATATTGGATATAAGGGCTGTTTAGTTTCAGATATTTATGCACTGGTGGGTCTGGGGAAAATTCTAAAAAAAAAATGCTCAAGCAACAGCATATAATAATGCAACTCTGTAAGATATGTCTAAAAAATAAAGGGAAGAAGCATGGCATCACTTTCTTAAATTCACATTATCAGAATTTATCCAAGTATCACTTGGAGGAACAAATCATGAATTCCATGATCTTAAATTCAATATTGAGTTAGCAGAAGCAGCTGGGAGACAATAAATCTGAGGATAGCTGGCAACAATGATATAATCAAGTATCAAGTACCAACATATGGAATTACCACACATAAAAGAGCAAAATGAACTTCATGTCTCAAATTCAGAGGTAGCACTGGACAGGATTCAGAATAAGAAAATATGTCCTTTTCTTTGGTGGAGGGGCATTTTGAGACAGGGTTTCTCTGAATACCCTTGGCACTCTGTGTTGCAACTCACGCTATAGACCGAGCTTGCCTAGAACTCAGGTATCCAGCCCAGCCTCCTGACTGCTGGGTTTCAAGGTGTGCGCCATCACTGAGCAGCTTGGAAACATTCTTTTCAGTAGGCATCGTGAACTCACTGCAACGAACATGTGCATACAAGAATACACTGTATCTGTGTGTGTGTGTGTGTGTGTGTGTGTGTGTGTCCAGTTTCACAAGGACTCATGAATACAGTGTGAGTGCTGCTTCGAAAGGACACGTGAATACAAGAACACAGTATCTATTTCCTGTACCTGCATCCCCACCTTCTTCTCTTATTCCACCTCTCATTTTTCCTCCTTATTGACCAAGAAAATCTTTAATTTCTTAATATCTTATACACATGTGATTTTATTTTTTACATAAAAACCTAGACGCTCAAATGAAAAAGGAAAGCACCCTGTCCTTGTCTTCATCAATGTAATGTAAGACATTTAATGTGACAATTATATTTACTCACATCTATTTTCTGCCAATGACAAAATCCCATGTTCCTCCATGGCTTACATGGTGTCTTAATTTAAGGTGTGCTTTGCTGTGACCAAACACTATGATCATAACCAACTTGTGGTGGCAAGAGTTTGTCTCAGGATACAACTCTCTCTTCACACTCAGTTCCTGAGTAAGAGCAAGAACCGGGACTCAGGAGCAGATTCAAAGGCCATGCAGGAGTGCTGTTCACTGGCTTGCACACCAGAGCTCACTCAGCCTGCTTCTTGTAGGACCCAGTATAATATATAACATAAATTTATCAAGTGTGTGTAACTGAGGTGCCTGTCAAGTAGAACATGAAGACATGAAGGTTAAACGAGGGCATGGAATGGCATGACCTATCATTCTCCTTTTTTACAACAGGCTCTTTCACAGAATCTGGAGCGAGGCTGACATCCAGCAAGCACTGGAACTGCCTCTGCCCATCCCCCCAGCAACATAGGATTACAAGTTTGAATAGCTTTGTCTAGTTATTTTGTGTGTGAGGAGATTCCAACACAGTTCATCTGCTTTGAAAGCAAGTGCTCTTTCTCAAAAACCAGTTAACTACACTGAAGATAATCTTATGAAGCTATGTGCAAGGGTGTGCTGATTTTGTGTGCAAATCTTTCAAATGGAATCACTATAAATGGCTTGTTAGTATGTTAAAGGGCCAGCAAATATCTTCAATAAAATTATGGAAGAAAACTTCCCTAACATAAAGAGAGAGATGCCCATGAATATACAAGAAGCCTACAGAACTCCAAACAGACTGGACCAGAACAGAAATACTTCCCGTCACATAATAATCAAAACACCAAATGTACTAAACAAACAAAGAATATTAAAGGCAGTAAGAGAAAAAGGCCAAGTAACATATAAAGGAAGACCTATCAGAATCACAGCAGACTTTTCACCTGAGACTATGAAGGCTAGAAGATCCTGGGCTGATCTCATGCAGACTCTAAGAGAACACAAATGCCAGCCAAAACTACTATATCCAGCAAAACTCTCAATCACTGTAGATGGAGAAACTAAGATATTCCATGAAAAAACCACGTTTACCCAATATCTATCCACAAACCCAGCCCTACAAAGGATAATAGGAGGACAACACCAATACAAGGAGGGAAACTTCACCCTGGAAAAAGCAAGATAGTAACCTTTCATCAAACCCAAAAGAAGTTAACCAATCAAATTTAAAAAATAACATCAAAAATGACAGGAAGTAACAATCATTATTCCTTAATATCTCTTAACATCAATGGACTCAATGCCCCAATAAAAAGACATAGACTAACTGACAGGATGCTGCTTACAGGAAACACACCTAAGGGTCAAAGACAAACACAACCTTAGAGTAATGGGCTGGAAGACAATTTTACAAGCAAATGGTCTCAGGAAACAAGCTGGAGTAGCCATTTTAATATCAGATAAAAATGACTTTCAACCCAAAGTCATCAAAAGAGACTCTGAGGGACACTTCTTGCTGGTCAAAGGAAAAATACAAGAAGAACTCTCAATCCTGAACAAATATGCTCCAAATGCAAGGGTACCTTCTTTCGTAAAAGAAACTTTATTAAAGCTCAAAGCACACATTGCACCTAACACAATAATTGTGGTGACTTCAACACTGCACTTTCCTCAATGGACCGATCAGGAAAACAGAAACTAAACAGGGACATAATGAAACTAATTGAAGCTTTGGACCAATTAGATTTAACAGATATATATAGAACATTCTATCCTAAAGCAAAAGAATATACCTTTTTCTCAGCACCTCATGGAACCTTCTCCAAAGTCGACCATATAATTGGTCACAAGACAGACCTCAACAAATATAAGAAGATCGAACTAATCCCATGCCTCCTATCAGATCACTATGGAGTAAAAGTGGTCTTCAATAGCAAGAAAAACAACAGAAAACCCACATACACGTGGAAATTGAACAATATTCTACTCAATGATACCTTGGTCAAGGAAGAAATAAAGAAAGAAATTAAAGACTTTTTAGAACATAATGAAAATGAAGACACAACATAGCCAAATCTATGGGCCACAATTAAAAGCAGTGCTAAGAGGAAAACTCATAGCCCTGAGTGCCTCCAAAAAGAAAATGGAGAGAGCATACATTACCAGCTTAATGACACACCTGAAAGCCCTGGAACAAAAAGAAGCTATTTCACCCTGGAGGAGTAGAAGGCAGGAAATCATCAAACTCAGGGCCGAAATCAATTAAGTAGAAACAAAGAGAACCATACAAAGAATCAACAAAACCAGGAGCTGGTTCTTTGAGAAAATCAACAAGATAGATAAACCCTTAGCCAGACTGACCAAAGGGCACAGAGAAAGTATCCAAATTAACAAACTTAGAAATGAAAAGGGAGATATAACAACGGAAACTGAGGAAATCCAAAAGATCATCAGATCCTACTACAAGAGCCTGTACTCAACACAACTGGAGAATCTGGAGCAAATGGACAATTTCCTTGACAGATACCAAATACCAAAATTAAATCAGGACCAACTAGACCATCTAAACAGTCCAATAATGCCTAAAGAAATAGAAGGAGTCATAGAAAGTCTTCCAACCAAAAAAAGCACAGGACCAGATGGTTTCAGTGCAGAATTCTATCAGACCTTCAAAGAAGAGTTAACACCAATACTCTTCAAACTATTCCACAAAATAGAAACAGAAGGAACACTACCCAATTCCTTCTACGAAGCCACAATTACGCTGATACCAAAGCCACACAAAGATCCAACAAAGAAAGAGAACTTCAGACCAATTTCCCTTATGAACATCGATGCAAAAATACTCAATAAAATTCTTGCCCACCGAATCCAAGAACACATCAAAACGATCATCCACCATGATCAAGTAGGCTTTATCCCGGGAATGCAGGGTTGGTTCAATATTCGGAAATCCATCAATGCAATCCACTACATAAACAAACTCAAAGAAAAAAACCACATGGTCATTTCATTGGATGCTGAAAAAGCATTTGACAAAATTCAGCATCCTTTAATGCTTAAAGTCTTGGAAAGAACAGGAATTCAAGGCCCATACCTAAACATAGTAAAAGCAATATACAGCAAACCGGTAGCCAGCATCAAACTAAATGGAGAGAAACTTGAAGCAATCCCACTAAAATCAGGGACTAGACAGGGCTGCCCTCTTTCTTCTTATCTTTTCAATATTGTACTTGAGGTACTAGCTCGGGCAATTAGACAACATAAGGAGGTCAAAGGGATACAAATAGGAAAGGAAGAAGTCAAACTATCATTATTTGCAGATGACATGATAGTCTACCTAAGTGACCCAAAAAACTCCACTAGAGAACTCCTACAGCTGATGAACAACTTCAGCAAAGTGGCAGGTTATAAAATCAACTCAAGCAAATCAGTGGCCTTCCTATACTCAAAGGATAAGCAGGCTGAGAAAGAAATTAGGGAAATGACCCCCTTCACAATAGCCACAAAGAGTATAAAGTATCTTGGGGTGACTCTTACCAAACATGTGAAAGATCTGTATGACAAGAACTTCAAGACTCTGAAGAAGGAAATGGAAGAAGACCTCAAAAAATGGGAAAACCTCCCATGCTCATGAATCGGAAGAATCAATATAGTTAAAATGGCCATTTTGCCAAAAGTAATCTACAGATTCAATGCAATACCCATCAAAATCCCAACTCAATTCTTCACAGAGTTAGAAAGAGCAATTATCAAATTCATCTGGGATAACAAAAAACCCAGGATAGCTAAAACTATTCTCAGCAACAAAAGAAAGTCTGGGGGGAATCAGTATCCCTGACCTCAAGCAATACTACAGAGCAATAGTGTTAAAAACTGCATGGTATTGGTACAGTGACAGGCAGGAGGATCAATGGAACAGGATTGAAGATCCAGAAATGAACCCACACACCTATGGCCACTTGATCCTCGACAAAGAGGCTGAAAACATCCAATGGAAAAAAGATAGCCTTTTCAACAAATGGTGCTGATTCAACTGGAGGTCAGCATGCAGAAGAATGCGAATTGATCCATCCTTGTCTCCTTGTACTAAGCTCAAATCCAAATGGATCAAGGACCTCCACATAAAGCCAGACACTTTGAAGCTAATAGAAAAGAAACTGGGGAAGACCCTTGAGGACATCGGTACAGGGAGAAAGTTTCTGAACAGAACACCAATAGCGTATGCTCTAAGATCAAGAATTGACAAATGGGACCTCATAAAATTACAAAGTTTCTGTAAGGCAAAGGACAACATCAAGAGGACAAATCGGCAACCAACAAATTGGGAAAAGATCTTCACCAATCCTACATCAGATAGAGGGCTATTATCCAATATATATAAAGAACTCAAGAAATTAGACTCCAGAAAACCAAACAACCCTATTAAAAAATGGGGTACAGAGTTAAACAAAGAATTCTTACCTGAAGAACTTCGGATGGTAGAGAAGCATCTTAAAAAATGCTCAACTTCATTAGTCATTAGGGAAATGCAAATCAAAACAACCCTGAGATTTCACCTTACACCAGTCAGAATGGCTAAGATTAAAAATTCAGGAGAGAGCAGGTGTTGGAGAGGGTGTGGAGAAAGAGGAACACTCCTCCACTGCTGGTGGGGTTGCAAATTGGTATAACCACTCTGGAAATCAGTCTGGCGGTTCCTCTGAAAGCTGGGCACCTCACTTCCAGAAGATCCTGCTATACCACTCCTGGACATATACCCAGAGGATTCCCCACCATGTAATAAGGATACATTCTCTACTATGTTCATAGCAGCCCTATTTATAATTGCCAGATGCTGGAAAGAACCCAGGTATCCCTCAACAGAAGAGTGGATGCAAAAAAAATGTGGTATATCTACACAATGGAGTACTATTCAGCCATTAGAAACAATGAATTCATGAAATTCTTAGGCAAATGGATGGAGCTAGAGAACATCATACTAAGTGAGGTAACCCAGACTCAAAAGGTGAATCATGGTATGCACTCACTAATAAGTGGATATTAACCTAGAAACCTGGAATACCCAAAACATAATCTACATATCAAATGAGGTACAAGAAGAAAGGAAGAGTGGCCCCTTGTTCTGGAAAGACTCAGTGAAGCAGTATTCAGCAAAACCTGAACGGGCAAGTGGGAAGGGGTGGGTGGGAGGACAGGGGGAGAGAAGGGGGCTTAAGGGACTTTCGGGGAGTGGGGTGGGCTAGGAAAGGGGAAATCATTTGAAATGTAAATAAAAAATATATCGAATAAAAAAACAAAACAAAAACAAAAATGTCAGGGCCATGAGAAATACACACACACACACACACACACACACACAATTTTAAACCTTGAGTATTGAGAGGGTGGCTTACTATAAGCATAGATAACTGAACATAGGAGTACATTTTGCAAGTGCAATGAAATCCACAAGGATTTACACATTAATAAAAGATTGATAGCAAAGAAATTGAATTCATCATTGAGACAGCACAAATCATTCTTGTTCTCATGGCAGTCACAAGCAGTTCTTCAGTATTGGTTAGGCTTTCATGCTTCTTTAATAGAAGCCTCTGGACAAAATAACCACAAAGAAAGGCTTGGTCAGGCCACAGTTGTTTTCATTCTGTATTTGTGCTGCTGAGATTGACCCCGGGCAGGCATGCTATAATAAATCCAAGACCCTAGGCAAAGGGACATCTAAAATATGGAAACATTGGCAATCCTTCCTCCATCACCTCTCTCTCCTCAATCAGCCTGTCCCACTTAATTCACAGTGGACACAACTCAGAGCTTCAGAACTGTTGCATGGCCTCAGTCTAGGACCATCATAATTTGTTCAGGAAGTATCTGACCTATTCTAATTATTTCATCCAGCAAATCAGTATAGTTTTTTCTGGACTGAAAACTAATTGTAAGATTTTTTGGTTGGTGGTGGTATAGGTATCTCCCTCTCTCTCTCTCTCTCTCTCTCTCTCTCTCTCTCTCTCTCTCTCTCTCTCTCGGGAGGCTGCAAGAGAGTGACTCAGGACAGACCCTTGTGAGGAAGAAAGAAGAGCGTGGAGAGTGGAGACAGAGTGCTCAGGAAGCAGGTTAATAGAATCTACATGTTGCTGAAAGTTGTAGAACCAGTTTCCTTCTGAGGACATTGGCTTGTATGGGAGTATGGCTTCACAGTCCTGCCTTGCAGTCACTGAATGGAAACAGATGGTAGGGCCTGTAGCCTCTAGTGCACTTGGTGGTAGGTTTAAGGTCATCTGGCTTTGGATCAATAACTCTTGTGTGTTTCCACACCTACCACAAGTTTTTATTTCCTAGCACTCTGAGCAGCCTCTCTCCCTCCCTTCTCAACTTTATAGCAACATTCATAAATACAAGTTGTAGGGGCTGGAGAGATGGCTCAGCAGTTAAGATCACCGACTGTTCTTCCAGCGGTCCTGGGCTCAATTCCTAGCAACTACATGGTAGCTCAGAACCATCTGTAATGGGGTCTGGTGCCCTCTTCTGGTGTGTCTGAAGAGAGCAATGGTGGTGTACTCTTATGTACAAAATAAATAAATAAAACTCTTTAAAATATAAATAAAATAAATACAAGTTGCAAATCGATTTCTCTTCTGTGTTTGCCATTACTCATAAGATGCTGATGCAAAGAATCAAAGTCGTTGCATGTATGGAAAGACGAAAATGGAAGGAGAAACAGTTGATATTTCTAAGGATGTGAATTATTTCTACTTATCCACCACTGGTGCATCAGCTTGAAGCTGTCAGACAAACATAGCTCCTCATCTCCATGCATTCAGCAGCTGCTTTCACTGCTGCATACTTAGGTGAGGAGACTTAACGTCCAAATCAAAGTTTCAACGTTGCCTTAACCACTGATTTCACAATCTCCACTTAGCTCTCAGAGTTGCTTATCAAGGCTCAACAAAATGATATATTTTCTCTTAACTTCAAACTGTGCACTCTGGAAGTTCTGTACTCACTGGGTCAGGGGGTCACTGAGAAGCCAAATCATCATTTACCCATAACAGAATGAAGAGGAGCATCATGAAGCACCTACATCTCAGGAGACACAGTAACAGGAGCAGTATTTAGGTCATCTATGTTAACTTCACCCTGAGCCTCTAAGGTCAGTCTAGATGGCTTCCTTTTCCAAGTTCAGGCAAAGCCACAATAAACAGGAAGAAGGATTTGTCTACAACTGAGATGAGGCACTGTCAGTCTAAGGTTAGTACTACTAATTTCTCCCATGATTTCTAACCAGATAAAGGGTAATATACATGATATACAAAGATGGTTTAAGGACTAGAGATGTGACTTGGGAATTAAGAACCCGTGCTGCTGATTCAGGGGATCCCAGGTTCCATCCCAGCACCTGCACCAGGTTGCCTGTAACTCATGTTCTCGGGGATCCAACACTCTCTTTTAGCTTCTGTGGGTATTCATGCATGTGATACATATATACACACTCAGGCAAATGCAAAGAAAAAATAAATGGATTCTTAAAAAGAAGTATATACTGAGTTCGATTTAAAGCTGTATTGTTTTTTATCAGAAATTATAAATTGATGAAAGGAGCTAACTTTTTTTCCTCTCAGCCTAGCATAACCACTTCTCAAGTGTACTACTGCCAGAGTGACTTTGATGAGCTTCTAGTTCCCACCTACTTACAGGGAATCTGGTTTCTCCACATCCTCTCATTTTTGACTTTTAAACTGAATCATAAGAGGAACAGGAAATGGTGTGTTGCTCTGAAACATTTTTCTCCTTCACAGTGTGAACCTTGGCTTTCACAGACAGCCCATGCACAAAAAGTGACAAGAAGGAAGGACACTGTGACATGATGCAAACAGAATTTCCAGCAACCTCCAGATATGATTGAGGCTCCTCCCCTGGCAGGCCCTATCTTTGCAGCCTTTGCCTCCTCTGCCTCTACATGGACAGCTCCAGGCAGCTCTGCCAGAGATGACTGCCTATGAATTCATAGTATATCCACTTCCTGGCTGAGAACAATCTTCAGTATGTCCTACAGGCACCTGCCTTTGAATCGGCTCCAAGTGAGACATCCAGAGTTCTACAAAGAGTCGCCTTCTCCGTTCAGAAAGAAGTTGAAAAGAAGCAGAAGCCGTTCTTGAATGACTTTCATGTGGAATCCATAGATACTGCCAGAATAATATTCAGCCAAGTGATGGAAAAAGTATTTGAAGATGGCATCATTAACTGCAGAAGAATTGTAACTATATTTGCCTTTGCAGGAGTTCTCCTTAAAAAAACTTCCACAAGAGCAGATTGCCAGGGATGTGGGTGTGTACAAACAAGATTCCAGTTTTGTGGAAGAATTCATAATGAATAACAAAGAAGCATGGATACAACAGAATGGAGGCAGGGAATGTGTAATGACATTTTCTAGATAGATAGATAGATAGATAGATAGATAGATAGATAGATAGATACATAGATAGATACATAGATACATAGATACATAGATACATAGATACATAGATAGATAGATAGAATTTCTTTTTTATTATATATATTTTTTATTTTCTATATTCTTTGTTTACAATCCAAAAGCTTTCCCCTTTCCCAGTTCCCCCCTCCCCATATGTCCTGTAAGTCCTCTTCTCTTCATCCATTCTCCTATCTCTCCTCCTCCCTGTCCTGGTACTCTCCTACAATGCTGGGTCAAGCCTTTCCAGGATTAGGGCCCTCTTCTTCCTTCTACATGGGAGTCATTTGATATGCTAATTGTATCTTCAGTATTCAGAGCCTCAGGGCTAATTAATGTCCACTTATCAATGATTGTATTCCATGTGTATTCTTTTGTGATTTCATTACCTCGCTTAGGATGATATTTTCCTGTTCCATTCCTTTGCCTAAAAAAAATCATGAATTCATTGTTTTTAATTGCTGAATAGTACTCCATTGTGTATATATACCACATTTTCTGTATCCATTCCTCACTTGAGGGATACCTGCGTTCTTTCCAGCTTCTGGCTATTATAAATAAGGCTACTATGAACATAGTGGAGCATGTGTCCTTATTGCATGCTGGGGAATCCTCTGGGTATATGCCCAGGAGAGGTATAGTAGGGTCCCCCAGAAGTGTCATGTCCAGTTTTCTTAGGAACCACCAGACTGATGTATATAGTGGTTGTACCATCTTACAATCCCACCAGCAGTGAAGGAATGTTCCTCTTTCTCCATATCCGTGCCAACACCTGCTGTTTCCTGAGTTTTTAAACTTAACCATTCTATATCTATCTCCCTATCTATCTATTTTTCTATTTATCTATCTATCTATCCATCTATAGATATATCTATATCTATGAAGATAAATAGATATAGATATACTTTTTTCTATATATATATACATAGATACTATATATATAATTTTTCTAATGAAGAATAGGAATGAAAAGTTTCCTTACTGATTAAAACAAACAGCAAAATAACAGTCAAAGGACTTCAGTCTCTTTATTAATTAAGATGCTCTTAATTAAAATTAAGCAAAACAAAAATCCCCTGGGTTATTTCCAGTGTCCCTTACTGGAAATAAATGTTTAAAATTAAGATTTATACATTTATTTTATGTATGTGAGCACACTGTAGCTGACTTCAGACACACCAGAAGAGGGTATCAGGTTCTGTTAGAGATGGTTGTGAGCCAGCATGTGGTTGCTGGGATTTGACCTCAGGACCTCTGGAAGAGTGTGTTCCTAACTGCTGAGCCATCTCTCCAACCCACCCCCAACTTTATAGTTGGAGTACATTTGTGTCTCCAGCTTTAATTCAGGCTGTGAGGTCTGGGCTTGAGAATATCATCATTATTTTTTTAACCATATCTTCAATATCAGCAGTGCAGATCCCCAAGTGCCTGCCTTTTTCTAGGGTCTATTTCTTTCATTTTTTTATTCGATATATTTTTTATTTACATTTCAAATGATTTCCCCTTTTCTGGCTTCCCACTCCCTGAAAGTTCCATAAGCCTTCTTCCTTCTCCCTGTTCCCCCATCCACCCCTTCCCACTTCCCTGTTCTGGTATTGCTTCTAGGGTCTTTTATGACATTTGAGAACTAGTACAGAAGATCTGGTATTAAATATTGTCATATGTACTTTATTGTGTTGTAATAGTCAACCATATGTATGGTTTTGTACATTCATTACTTACACACCAAGCTTTTCCGTTTTCTTAGCACACTCTCATGTGTGGATAACCAGACTCCCTCATGGCCCTTTGTCACTAGGGATTAAATCTAGAGCCTAACGTGGTCTGAGCATATGTTCTATCAGTGTACTGTATCCTTAGCCTCATGGTTAGTCCTTCTGGGAAATATTTTACAAATTGGTATCTTGTCTATACATGGAAGTGCCCATTCTGGAACATAAAAAGGAAGATAAGAGGACCAAAACTTCAAGGTAATCTTCAACTACACAGTAAGGCAGCAGAAAGCCACTTCTGGGCACATGAAGGGCCCTTTCATCTCCCCCACTCAAATAATACATAGATTTTGCTTTTGTCAACCCAGGGCACTAAAATAACATTTTAAAGGACATTTTTTTGGCCTGAGGAAGTACATCAATTGTAGAGTCCCTGTAGTCTGTGAGCAAGATCTCTAATTCAACCTCTAGCACCATGAATAAAAATTAAAAGAGTTCTTCATGTGTTTTGCTGTATGTACATGCCATTGAAGAGCTTGTCTCTTCCTGCTGGAGAATATTTATTTAAGTTATTTAGGCCTTTCCCTCAGTATAGGCATGTTTTCTAGGGTGGATATTTGCTTGTAGAGTTATTTAATGATGGTGTATATCCACTTTGAAATGACTGGAGTTTTCTCTTCCATGGTGGATCTACTAATTTATAAACCTGCCATAAACATAGTAAGAGTGCCCAGCATTGCCCTGGTGCAAGGAGGTGAACATGAGTCCTAGTAGTCTATCACATTCCTCCACTTTGTTACACTAAATACATACACTTAGTTAGTTTGTGTTCATTCATTTCCCCTTGGTTACTAGTACAACTTCTCTTCATGCTGAGCATATATTCATATTTATTGACTAATTCTTAGAACTGCATGTTCCTATCTTTTACCCAGTTTTCAATGGCTTTATTAACTTATAGGAAGTCTGAAAACTTTAATATGTGAGATTATTTTTAGTTTGTTTCTTATCTTCTAAAAATGTTTATGTCTTCATTAATTACAAGTATTTAAAAGTTCTATGCAATCAACTGTATTGAACACTGGCTGTTCCATTTCTATTTTGTTATAAGTCTGCTTGCTTAGTGCTGTCTTACTGTAAGTCAGTCCACCTTCTCAAAGACTCTTCTTTCTAACTTGGCCTGATTTGAGTCTAGCTAAAACATTTCAGATACTATGTTTCTTCTGGTTGGCTCTGGGAGGGGCTCAGAAAAACTTCTGCTGCACTATGTACACCTTAAGTGAAGACAAGTGTCTTCTAGCCCAGAGGTCATAAATGAGCCTATGGCAAAGAGCCTCACAAGCTCTATAGGTTTACACTATGCTCCCATTGTCTAGCCCAGCATGAGAAAGACACAGATTATTTGTTACTCTAAAATCTAACTCCTTACTAACATATTGTATGAATTATCTTGGAGTCACAGAGATATTAGCGTATATATAGTAGGAAAACACTACCTAATAGAGGTATGAAAGAACATATCTCTATCTCTCTCTCTCTCTCTCTCTCACGTGCGTGCACGCGTGCACACACACACACACACACACACACACACACAAACACACGCACACATGCACTGTTCAAGAATCTCCTATGCAGGTTCTCAGATCTTTTTTTTTACAACTGGGAATTTATGTTGCCAACATGATAGAAGAGGTGTATGAAAGTGGAATTGTAAACATTTTCTGATAAATTTGTAGCTTTACATGGAAAATATTTCTGATAAAATTGAAGAAATAAACAGAAAAACATGTTAAAATTAAAGATCATCATGGAAATTATACAGATAAAATGATAGGCATAAAGATAATTTTAAGTTGATTGAAGGTGGAATTATAAACATTTTCAGATAAGATTTACATGGAAAATATTTCTGGTAAAATTCAAGAACTATATAGACAAACACATTATAATTGACTATTTCATGGAAATTTTTACATATAAAATGGTAGATATAAAAAGTTTTTCTAAATTAATTGAAGGTGGAATTAAAAATATTTGTGATAAAATCCAAGATTTGCATTAGGAATACATTTAAGACTACCACTATTATAGCTATATAAAATTTTCCATGATAATCTTCAATTCTAACATGCTTTTCTACATTTTTCTACAATTACATCTGATATATTTTCCATGTAAATCCTCACTTCTATCATAAAATATTTCTATTCCATATTTCAATTAATTTAGCAATGTTTTACTGGCTAATGTTGTACTGGCTAGTTTTGTGTGTCAACTTGACACAGGCTGGAGTTATCACTAAGAAAGGAGCTTCAGTTGGGGAAATGCCTCCATGAGCTCCAGCTGTGGGGCATTTTCTCAATTAGTGATCAAGTGGGGGAGGGCCCCTTGTGGGTGGTACCACCTTCAGGCTCGTACTCTTGGGTTCTATAAGAGAGCAGGATGAGCAAGCCAGGGGAAGCAAGTCAGTAAGAAACATCCCTCCATGGCCTCTGCATCATCTCCTGCTTCCTGACCTGCTTGAGTTCCAGTCCTGACTTCCTTTAGTGATGAACTGCAACGTGGAAGTGTAAGTTCAATAAACCCTTTCCTCCCCAACTTGCTTCTTGGTCATGATGTTTGTGCAGGAATAGAAACCCTGACTAAGACACATGTCTACCACTTTACTCTTTAATTTTCCATGAAAATTGTCAATTTTAACGTGTTTATCTGAAATATCTTACATGTAAATCTTTAATTTAAAAAATAAAAAAGGGAAAAAGGGAAGAGGTGTTTAAGATCATTTTAAAGCAATCTCAGTTCTGTATTCCAGCTAAGAGAAAATTTTACATATAAAATGGTAGATATAAAAAGTCTTTCTAAATTAATTGAAGGTGGAATTAAAAATATTTGTGATAAAATCCAAGATTTGCATTAGGAATACATTTATGACTACCACTATTATAGCTATATAAAATTTTCCATGATAATCTTCAATTCTAACATGCTTTTCTACATTTTTCTACAATTTCATCTGATATATTTTCCATGTAAATCTTCAATTCTATCATAAAATGTTTCTATTCAATATTTGAATTAATTTAACAATGTTTTACATGTCTAGCACTTTACTCTTTAATTTTCCATGAAAATGTCAATTTTAACATGTTTATCTAAAATATTTTCCATGTAAAACTTTAATTTAAAAAAATAAAAAATAAAAAAGGGAAAAAGGGAAAAAGGGAAGAGGTATTTGAGCTCATTTTAAAGCAATCTGAATTCTGTATTACAGCTAAGAGAAATGACTTATTCTGCTGGTGGCAAACAGTGCTACACAGTGAGCCAGTAGACACAGGCATGACAAACTGGTAGAAAACACACAGCCACATGTCTATGCCAATGGTCAGGTGGCCCAGTAGGATGGGGAAATAGATATTTTACTTTTTTTTTCTTTTTCCTTTTCTGAAAGGAAACTGCCCCAAACTGATCAAAAAAAAAGCATGAAACCTATCTTCTCATTACACTTGAACTATGCCTGGAAACGCTATGAGAATTTCAGAGCCAGATGTGGTACAGAAGCAGAGCAGAGATAGGAAGAGCACTAACTCCAAGTACAACAGAGCTGGCTTCATTTCAGGGCTCAGGGCTCCATCCATGTGACTGCAACAACATATCTAACTTCTCTATACTTTGTTTCCTCCTTGGTAAAAATGGGCCATATTGCAGCCTATCCACTAGCCTTGGCATAAGGATCACATATCTTCCTTACACACAAAGGAGCCAGAGCAATTCCTACAGATGAGCACTCAGTACAACTTTAGGACTATTGTTATTACTAAAAAAATGCTAACATTAACACTAACACTAATACTAATACTGCCTAACTCCCATTTAGCAAATATGAGTATATTTAGACTCCAAAAGTTGCACAGTCCACTTGAGTTAGGAATTAGTCAGCATGGACCTCAGGTGCACTAAGGGGTTAATTAACATTTTTCCAAGTGTGTCCATAACATAAAACAGCTTGAAAATAATGGAAGTGAAAAAAATCCAGAAAATCCAACCAAAAAAAATCCCTTCCCTCTGAAGAATGAGAGTCTGTTTTTTCTTTTTGTTCCATCCCAGATGGTAAATAATTATATTTGTTTAGATTACATAAGGATTCAAGCTTTTATTGATCAACAAATCTGTCTACATTAGATCTGTGCCTCTGATTGCCAAAATGAAGTCACACAGATACATAATATTTTAATGGCTGGAATCCCACTAGGTATCCTGAGCACACTTAAAAAGTTCTAGGTCTACAGTAGATCCAATATTCTAATTAGTTATTCTCACAAATATGTAAAAACAAACAAAGAAAAAGCATTAACCACTGTGAAAGTAAGTATTCTGGGAGGAACATGTGGACCACAGATAAGAAACGAGCAGTCACCCATCTTTTACATTTAATATCATTGTGATATTTGTCTTAAGTTAGGGTTTACTGCTGTCAATAGACACCATGGACAAGGTAAATCTTATAAAGGACAATATTTAATTGGGGCTGGCTTACAGGTTCAGAGGCTCGATCCATTATCATCAAAGTAGGAGCATGGCAACATCTAGGCAGGCATGGTGCAGGCAGAGCTGAGGATTCTACATCTTCACCTGAAGGCTTCTAGTTGAAAATTGGCTTTCATGCAGCTGGGATAATGTTCTTGAAGCCCACACCCACAGTGCCACACCTACTCCAACACCATACCTTCTAATAATGCCAAGCACATACAAACCATCACAATATTCAATTGCAATAAAGAGAAGACACATTACCATGGAAAAGCACTAGCATATACAGCTTCCTATAATCATGTGTAGACAGTAGAGAAGAAAGGCCTGACAGTGCAATGGAAAGTTCCAGGGCAGTAGCTGTATATGAGGGAACTCTTGGCTACCGTCAGAAAACTCACACATCCACCCTCACAATCAAGGAACACACCAACCCATCCAGCTAGTTTCTCTCTATAGTGGTGAAATGTTGGGCAGGTGGTGAGGAGACTAATGATCACCCTCCTTCAAATATACAACAAGAAATGCACCTTCAGATCCAATGTCATAGCATCTCTTCTTTAACCAGGCATTGTTACAGACTCCTACAGTCCATTGCTCATGGTCTTTCAAATCCAGTGCCCACTAATATTTCCCAGTGGTGAAGCTCTCTGCTCCCCAGGAAGCACTACAGGATCCAGCTAAATCCAGAAATGGATTTTCTGACATCAAAAACTAGGCTTGGGTTGCAATTGAATATGATGAAATTTTGAAAGAAAATTTTCACTGTGGGAAGAGACATTTTACTTAAAACAAATATTTACATTTATCAGGTGATAGAGAGAGACAGATTCCTAGACATTTACTGGATTTTAAAAATAGAAAATCTAAGACTGGAAGGGTAGCTATAGCTCAGGTAAATCAAAGTCCAGAAGTTCACCCAAAGAAAGACAAAGACTACATAATGAACAGTTTTTTGAAAATCTGCAGAAGCTGCAGAGGTGTAAGCCATAGCACAGTTCTGTCAGGGGCTTTACTTACACCAGGAAAACAAGTTGTGTGCAACACAATGAGGACCCCCCTGAAGGCTGTACCCCTGAGTCTCTATGAAAAGTTATTCCTAAGTCCTAGGTCAGGATTGTTTTCATCTTATTGTTTTGATTTTCATCCCACTATGCAGATTTGTACGACAGATAAATCTAAGCATGTATTAGAAGTTGTTCCCTAGTAGCAATTATCTGCATTTAACCCTGATACCTCTGATATTCTTTATCTGTGATGTTACAATCCATATTTTGATCTCCCAGTGTAATTCAGATTGCCCTGTGTCTTATCAACTTGTATTATTTTTATTGCCTGGGATATATGGCTTTGTCTGTTTGGATTTGTTTAATGAACATTTCTGTAATTTCTTTGAGATAGGACTTCTTGCTATATACCCTTGACTGGCATGGAAGTTACTATGTCAATCTATTTGGCCTCAAACTCATGGGCAGTCCTCCGGATGCCATGTTTTTAATACTGGGGTTACAAGTGGGTGCCACTATATCTTGTGAATTTTTAATCTATGGAATATAATACACTTTAAAAATTCAACTGATAGCTGAGCATGGCTTCACATGTCTTTAATTAAAGCACTCCAGAGCCAGAGGCAGGTGGATGTCCGTGAGTCCAAGCCCAGCCTGGTTTACAGAGCTGGTCCCAGGATAGCCAGGGATACAAAGAGAAATACTGTCTCCAAAATAAAAAATCAATTGCTAAAATATTTAATAGAAAACATACAAATATTTTAATCGATCTGAATTAATCATTCTGTGTGTCTCAAGGAACACATGATACCATATTTTTCAGCGTGAATCATGTACATCACTAAATTGGTATTCATTAATTTTTGTTTGTAAAATGACCATCTGCCTAAATATGATTACAATGTGACTTAACTAGACATATCTTTTCAGTGAATTAAAATATTCATTGTACAAAGATCATCTCACTGTTGAAGGGCACCTCGGGTCATTATATCAGTACTGACAGTCACCTTGGAAGCAGCTGAACCTTGCCGTCAGCCCAGTGTTGGGATGGGCACTGAGTTTTGGTTTCATACCCTGTGTCATCAGGCTCAGCTGCACTAACTCACTCCTGCAAGGAGAAGACATTGATCAGTCTGTGTGACAGATATCACCCCAGTGATGAGGAGAAATCTCCACTCAGAGCTAAGTATTAAAACCCTTCTCACACAACCTGACAACTGAAGTTCAATCTCAGGAACCCATGGTGTAAGGAGAGGATGGACTCCTGAGAGTGGTCCTGTGTCCTGCACACCTGTGCACTCACATAGGTACTTCTAACAAATCAAATTATTAAAAGGAAACATTTACCTGAACATTTTTCACACAGAACATTTTCTGATATTAGAGAAACTCCATGGTCAGGAGACAGGGTAGTTTACTCTTAGATGCTCTTTCTCAAGCCCTTCCTGTTACCAACATCTTTCCTATGCTTCCCGCCCCTTTCTTCTACTACCAGGAAAGTACAGCCCATGGGCCTCAATGATCAGGATTTGAAAATGACAAATTTTAGCTCAAGCCCATTACATACACTGCTTCTCTCACAGGGAGAAAGAAAAGGCACTGTCTGGTAAAGGCAAACAGGCATCATATCTATGAAAACAATCCCACACCGATCATCCATGAACAACTAAGTATTGTCTATATAAAGTGTATCTGTACATTGCTAAGTGAGCTTGCTCAGCTTTGTACCATACTTCAGGGTATCCTGGCTTTCACTGAGGGTTAAACTCACCTTCTGAACAAGTCATCCAAATCTTGCAAAGCAAAAGATGCTTAGATATCTGAAGAAACATCACACAATGTAGCTCTCTCTATATATAAAGTTATTTTTTAGAGATTTATGTCTTCATTTCATGTATATGAGTACACTATTGCTCCCTACAGACACACCAGAAGAGGGCATCAGATCCCATTACAGGTGGTTGTGAGCCACCATGTGGCTGCTGGGAATTGAACCATTGGAAGAACAGTCAGTGTTCTTAACTACTGAGCCATCTCTCCAGCCCATAAAGTTTTATTATATCTTTATATATAAAAAAAAGTTTTATTATCTTTATATAATTGTCAGTCATCACTACACTGATTCACCCTGTAAATGCATTTTCATATCCCAGGGTAATGCCACGAAGTGGATTAGCACAATGGAATGGATTCTTAATGAAATCAAGCTGTGAGAATATTTGAGAAGCAGATGGGTAGGAGTTATACACTGCTTTGTAACTTGCAGCTGTCTGCAAAGAGGACTTTTTTGATCTTGTACAGAAAGCATAGGATACTTTCATTAAGGGTACTTTACAACTGAGGTCTAACCCCTACATGGTGCTGCATATCTGTAACTCTAGAATTCCTGGTTTAGGTCTCAGGAATCCTGTGAGTCCAAGGCCATTGTGTACCACAAAAGAAGAACATATATCAAATCCCCCACCTCCCAAAGAAATCTCAAAAACACAGCTTTCAAACAGAACAAACTTATGGTAGACTACTTTAAAACTGTACTAACATCCAAGTAGAGGTAAAATGGGGTATTTGGTAACAAGAATCACTTAATTTGGGGATTAAAAGGAGCAAGCTACAATCACAAAATATGAGATATTCAGTGGGGTATCTACTGACACAATGTCAACAAGCTTGCTTTTTAGGATATTACAGAAATTATCTCTCCACATTTTATTAAAACCTGATAATAAGTACAGGGGATATAGAAAGGGATCTCAGATGTAACAGTCATAAGGCTGGGCCTCAGATAATAAAGCTGTTTCAAGCACTCTTCCACGCTTACCTACATAAGCACCCCTCATATGGCTTCTGGGACAACACCATCAGCTCCTGACACATTTCTATTAGTTGACTTCTCTTGTGGACCATCATGACTTCACTTTTCCTGAGCTCCTCTAAAATAGTATTGCTTTGATTTTCATACACTCCATATAATGATTCTCTTCTTCATCGAGAGGCTGATTAGTTTGCTATAATCTGTCCTGGTTATTTCCTCCCATGGGGTCACATAGTGCTGAAGGAAAAGGGACATCCTAGATCACATCTGGAGAGTATTTGATCCTCTCCACTGAGTTCTTCTATGTTTAAATTCACCTACAGGATCCCACCACGGTGCTGCACACACTGATTTACTGTCCACACTTTTCAGAAAATGTAAATTATTTGATTTTGTACATTTCTTTGTTATTAATAAAGGAAGCAAACAAACCCATCCTTTCCCATTACCATTTTCCTCTATTAAATGAGATTCTGAGGTATCTGGAAATAAAAGGTTTTCATTGATAATATGTTCACTCAAAAATGCAACTTTGGGTCGTGCAGTGGTAGTACACGCCTTTAATTCTAGCACTTGGGAGGCAGAAGCAGGCAGATTTCTGAGTTTGAGGCCAGCCTGGTATACAGAGTAAGTTCCAGGACTGCCAGGGCTACACAGAGAGACCCTGTCTCAAAAGAAAAAAGAAAAAAGAAAAAACAAAGAAAAAAGAAAAGAAAAATGCAACTTTGCACATACATAGCACCCAAAATTCCAAGTGGAGTGATAGAGTCTGATGTACTCTGCTAAACACTCAGAAAATCACCCATTATTATCAAACTTTTCTGTCACACAGCCAGGCCTTTCTATCTGTGTTCAAAATTGGATTTTGCCTTTAAGAATTTAAGGTTAACAAAAAAGGAATTCCTAGCATGACATCCCATGTATGATCTTGAAATTGTGACTGACCAAGTTTGCAAGATATCTGGCTCTGGCTGACTTTACAAATCAGGCTCATATCCACCAACCTCTGAAAGATTCTTCTCTTCTCTGCCCTTAGATCTTCCTCCTGTTCTTGGAACTTCTTCCATAAAGATGCCATTTGCTTTTCAAGTTTCAGCTGTAATAAATAAACAAATAAGCAAATACATAAATAAATAAATAAATATCATCCTTAGATGAATAATGAGTTACCTGACGGACAAACTCAAGCACTGAACACAATTACTTTAGAGACGGTAGAAGAAGGATCACAGTGTATTTTTAGTAACTATGAAACTTTAGATTTCAGACCATAGAATTACAAAACACAACCACCGTGTGCTCAAAGTGATGTACTGTAATTGAAGATTGCCTGGATAATTAGCATCAGATTGGGATCACCAGATGCTTCTAACCAGCTCATTCCAATGTACTTTTGGGACTTTAAGCAAATGTCACAAGCACTTTTTAAAGATGTAAATTTACGATGATTATACTTTTCAGTGGCATGAATCTAATGAATCATGAAACTAGAAATGATATTTATACTTATGCACCTCTCAAGGAATATTTACATTTTATAGTCATTCCTCGCTCCCTGTTTAAAAAGTGACAAGATTTGGAGTACAGTGGATTCCTCAGAATCAGGACAAGCTTCTTCCTGTGGTCTGCTAAGCCTCCCTCTCTTAAGCTCTCATCATTATTTTTTCTCAGAAGCATCATTTATCATTTGCATATAGACACTCACTCCAATGAGGCAGTGTCTGTGACCTCTGTGATCCTGGGAGTCAGAACACAATTGGCAGAGAAGGGCCCTGCTCTCACCACAGAATTTCATCTTTCTCTCCTTGTGGGTCATGCACTTGTGTTCCTCAGAACTCAAATACTTCATGAGCCTGTTTTCTCTTACAGTAGATACCAGATTCCTCATAGTGATTTTATTTATGAACATCCAATGGGATGCTTGCCTACACATAGGGCAGTGTCAGATTCTGAAGTCTTCTGAAGAAAGGATGAGACAGGCCTTGCAGAAGGTATGGCCACACCTTAAGAGAACTGGATCCAAAATGATGCCCTGGCAAATGAAGCAGTTGAGTGTTTCCTGGGGGGGTTTGCAAAATGTCTGACTCCATCTATCTGAGGGGAAAAACAGAATTATTTTTATCATTGGTGCAGAGAGGAACAAGAGACTAGACAAAATTTGATTCAACATGTGATTAAATTCTTTTTTATTTATTTTTTATTTTCTAAATTCTTTGTTTACATTTCAATCGCTTTCCCCTTTTCCAGTCCCCCCCTCCCCATATGTCCCATAAGCCTTCTCTACACCCATACTCCAATCACCTCTCTCCTTTTTCTCTGTCCTGTTACTCCCCTACCATGCTGGATCAGGCCTTTCCAGGATCAGGGCCCTCTCCTTACTTCGTCATGGGAGTCATTTGATATGCTATTTTTGTCTTGGGTATTCAGATCTTCTGGCCTAGTTAATATCCACTTATCAGTGATTGCATTCCATGTATATTCTTTTGTGACTGGGTTAGCTCACTTAGGATGATATTTTTCAATTCCAACCATTTGCCTAAAAATTTCATGAATTCATTGTTTTTAATGGATGAGTAGTATTCCATTGTGTAAATATACCATACTTTCTGTATCAATTCCTCCATTGAGGGACATCTGGATTCTTTCTAGCTTCTGGCTAATATAAATAAGGCTGCTATGAACATAGTGGAGCATGTGTCCTTCTTGCATGCCGGGGAATCCTCTGGCTATATGCCCAGGAGTGATATAGCAGGGTCCTCCGGAAGTGTCACATTCAGTTTTCTGAGGAACCGCCAGACTGATTTCCAGAGAGGTTGTACCATCTTGCAATTCCACCAGCAGTGGAGGAGTGTTCCTCTTTCTCCACATCCTTGCCAACACCTGCTGTCTCCTGAGTTTTAACCTCAGCCATTCTGACTGGTGTGAGGTGAAATCTCAGGGTTGTTTTGATTTGCATTTCCCTAATGACTAAAGATGTTGAACATTTCTTAAGGTGCTTCTCAGTCATACAAATTTATTCAGGTGAAAATTCTTTGTTTAGATCTGCACCCCATTTTGTAATAGGGTTATTTGGTTCCCTGGGGTCTAACTTCTTGAGTTCCTTGAGTTATGGGACTCTTTAGATGATCTAGTTGATCCTGATTTAATTTTGGTGTTTGATATCTGTCCAGGAAACTATCCATTTCCTACAGATTCTCCAGTTGTCTTGAGTATAGATTTTTGTAGTAGTATCTAATGATTTTTTTTTTAATTTCCTCCATTTCTGTTGTTATAGCTCCCTTTTCATTTCTAATTTTGTTAATCTGGATACTGTCTCTGTGCCCCTTGGTTAGTCTGGCTAAGGGTTTATCTATCTTGTTGATTTTTTTAAAGAACCAGCTCCTGGTTTTGTTGATTCTTAGTATGGTTCTCTTTGTTTCTACTTGATTGATTTCAGCCCTGAGTTTGATGATTTCCTGTCTTCTACTCCTCCTGGGTGAATTAGCTTCTTTTTGTTGCAGGGCTTTCAAGTGTGTCACTAAGCTGCTAGTATATGCTCTCTCCATTTTCTTTTTAAAGGCACTCAGGGCTATGAGTTTTCCTCTTAGCACTGCTTTCATTGTGTCCCATAGATTTGGGTATGTTGTGTCTTCATTTTCATTAAATTCTAAAAAGTCTTTGATTTCTGTCTGTATTTCTTCCCTGACCAAGGTATCATTGAGTAAACTATTGTTCAGTTTTCATGTGTATGTGTGCTTTCTATTGATTTTGTTGCTATTGAAGACCACTTTTACTCCATAGTGATCTGATAGGAGGCATGGGATTAGTTCGATCTTCTTATATTTGTTGAGGTCTGTCTTGAGAACAATTATATGATCGATTTAGGAGAAGGTCCCATGAGGTGCTGAGAAAAAGGTATATTCTTTTGCTTTAGGATGAAATGTTCTATCCGTAAATATATATATATATATATATATATATATATATATATATATATATACTAACTCTAATTGGTCCAAAGCTTCAATTAGTTTCACTGTGTTTCTGTTTAGTTTCTCTTTTCCTAATAGGTCCATTGAGGAGAGTGGAGTGTTGAAGTCACCCACAATTATTGTGTTAGGTACAATGTGTGCTTTGAGCTTTAGTAAAGTTTCTTTTATGAATGAGGGTGCTTTTGCATTTGGAGCATAGATGTTCAGGATTGAGAGTTCTTCTTGGTGTATTTTTCCTTTGACCAGCAAGAAGTGTCCCTCAGTGTCTCTTTTGATAACTTTAGGTTGAAAGTCAATTTTATCTGCAATTAGAGTGGCTACTCCGGCTTATTTCCTGAGACCATTTGCTTGTAAAATTGTCTTCCAGACTTTTACTCTAAGATAGTGTTTGTCTTTGACTCTAAGATGTGTTTCCTGTATGCAGCAAAATGAAGGGTCCTGTTTATGTATCCAATCTGTTAGTCTATGTCTTTTTATTGGGGAACTAAGTCCATTGATGTTAAGTGATATTAAGGAATAGTGATTATTACTTCCTGTCATTTTTGATGTTGTCTTTTATATTTGATTGTTTATCTTCTTTTGGATTTGATAAAAGAAGGTTACTATCTTGCTTTTTCCAGGGTGAAGTTTCCCTCCTTGTATTGGTGTTTTCCTCCTATTATCCTTTGTAAGGCTAGGTTTGTAGAAAGATATTGTGTAAATTTGGTTTTGTCATGGAATATCTTGGTTTCTCCATCTATGGTGATTGAGAGTTTTGCTGGGTATAGTAGTCTTGGCTGGCATTTGGGTTCTCTTAGAGACTGCATGAGATCTGCCCAGGATCTTCTAGCTTTCATAGTCTCTGGTGAGAAGTCTGGTGTGATTCTGATAGGTCTTCCTTTATATGTTACTTGGCCTTTTTCTCTTACTGCCTTTAATATTCTTTGTTTAGTATATTTTGGGTTTTGATTATTATGTGATGGGAGGTATCTCTGTTTTGGTCCAGTCTGTTTGGAGTTCTGTAGGCTTCTTGTATATTCATGGGCATCTCTCTTTTTAGGTTAGGGAAGTTTTCTTCCATAATTTTATTAGATATTTTCTGGCCCTGTAAGTTGTAACTCTTCAGTTTCATCTATGCCTATGATCCTTAGGTTTGGCCTTCTCATTGTGTCCTGGATTTCCTGGATGTTTTGGATTACAAGATTTTTGCATTTTGCATATTCTTTGACTGTTGAGTCCATGGTTTCTATAGTACTTTTGGCATCTGAGATTCTTTCTTCTATCTCTTGTATTCTGTTGCTGATATTTGCATCTATGATCCCTGATTTCTTTCCAAGGTTTTCTATCTCCAAATTTGTCTCCCTTTGTGATTTCTTAGATTTACTTCTGTTTTTAGATCCTGGATGGTTTTGCTCAGCTCCTTCACTTGCTTGTTTGTGTTTTCCTGTACTTCTTTAAAGGATTTTTGTGTTTCCTCTTTCATGATCTCAGCCTGTTGACCAAACTTCTCCTGTATTTCTTTAAATGCTTCTGCCTCTTAGACCTGGCTTTAGAGTCAGAAATAGAAGGACTACTGGGATAATAGATGTTGGTTAGCTGGAGCTAAGAACTTAGTGGTGATTAAGAAAAGACCAGAATCACTGAGGTGAAATCTTCTGGGCAGTGTTTTCTAACAGCAGATAGAGATAGCCAAGACTGTACCTGGTGCTGCAGCTGGACTTGGTAGTGTGTAATAACCCAGGTGCTACAGAATTTGAAGGAACTGTGAAGTTATGAAGGAATTATGAAGAGCAGCTGAGGCTTGGTACTGTTAGAGGCCGGAAAAAGCCATTGGTGAAGGTACAGGCTGAGTAGCAATTGATTAGCCCATGATTGAAGGGATTATGCAAACAGGTTGAGGCTGGGCACCATGAAGGGAGCCTATGGGAGGCTATTGGTGAAGCCTAATTGTGTTGGAAGACCCATGATATGGGAGATGCCAGTACTAAGGGATGACCTCACCAAGAACAGCAGCAGCAATGGAGTGGAGTGACGTCAACCAGAGCCTAGAGTGCTACAGAGGGCAGGGATGGAGATGGGACCCAAGCCCATGAGGGCCCCGAAGATCATGTGCAGATCTCAGACATTGGAACAAGAAGCTGTGAAGGTTGCCTTGGATACACTAAGAAGTATCTGAGATGTCAGAACCTTGAGGTACCTACCAAGGAAAGCTGTTAACACAGAGTAGAAGCAGCACAAGAGAATGAAGTTTGTTGCAGCTGAATGCTAGATCTGCCAAGAGCAGTCATCAAGAATGAAAGGAATTGGAGATGTGAAGAATACTTTGACATCAGACATGGAGACGTGAAGTTTGGAGGGTGCACAGCTGGTTTTGTCTTGCTTTAGTCCCGTATTTTTACCTTTATGCAGGATTATATTTAAGAGACTGCACAAATCTCAGAAGAGACTTTGAACTTTTTAACATTGTCATGACTGTTAAAGACTGGAAACTTTTGAAGTTGGATTAAATGTATTTTGCATTATACTATGACTTGTATGGGCCCTATAGACTCATGTGTTTGAACAAGCCTATGTGATGGGTTGAATATGCCTAACCCAGGGGGGAGCACTATTGGTAACTGCTGTCTTGTTGGAATAGATGTGGCCTTGTTGGAGGAAGTGTGTCCCTGTAGGGATGGGCTTTAAGACCCTCCTCCTAGCCTTGTGGGAGGCAGTCTGCTCTTGGATTCCTTTGGACAAAGATGTAGCGCCCTCAGCTCCTCCAAAGACATGCCTACCTGGATGCTACTCTGCTTGACAATGTACTGAACCTTTAACCTGTAATCCATCCCCAATTATATGTTGCACATATAAAATGTCTTTTTTTCTTTTTTTTTAATTCGATATATTTTTATTTACATTTCAAATGATTTCCCCTTTTCTGGTTTCCCACTCCCCGAAAGTCCCATAAGCTCCCTTCCCTCCCCCTGTTTCCCCATCCACCCCTTCCCACTTCCCTGTTCTGGTATTGCCCAATATTGCTACACCGAGTCTTTCCATAAACAGGGGCCCCTCCTCCATTCTTCTTGGACATCATTTGATGTGGAGATTATGTTTTGGATATTCCAATTTTCTAGGCTAATATCCTTTTATTAGTGAGTGCATACCATGAGTGATCTTTTGAGACTGGGTTACCTCACTTAGTATGATGTTCTCTAGCTCCATCCATTTGTCTAAGAATTTCATGAATTCATTGTTTCTAATGGCTGAATAGTACTTCATTGTGTATATGTACCACAATTTTGAATCCATTCCTCCATTGAGGGATACCTGGGTTCTTTCCAGCTTCCGACTATTATAAATAGGGATGCTATGAACATAGTGGAGCACGTAACCTTATTACATGCTGGGGAATCCTCTGGGTATATGCCCAGGAGTGGTATAGCAGGATCCTCTGGAAGTGATGTGCCCAGTTTTCTGAGGAACCACCAGACTGATTTCCAAAGTGGTTGTACCAATTTGCATTCCCACGTGCAGGGGAGGAGTGTTCCTCTTTCTCCACATCCTAGCCAATACTTGATGTCTCCTGAGTTTTTAATCTTAGCCATTCTGACCAGTGTAAGGTGAAATCTCAGGGTTGTTTTGATTTACATTTCCCTAATGAATAATGATATTGAGCATTTTTTTTAAGATGCTTCTCAGCCATCCGAAGTTCTTCGGGTGAAAATTCTTTGTTTAGCACTCTACCCCATTTTAATAGGGTTATTTGCTTTTCTGGGGTCTAACTTCTTGAGTTCTTTGTATATATTGGATATTAGCCCTCTGTTGGATGTAGGGTTGGCGAAGATCTTTTCTGAATTTGTTGGTTGCTGATTTGTCCTTTTGATGGTATCCTTTGCCTTACAGAAACTTTGTAATTTTATGAGGTCCCATTTGTCAATTCTTGATCTTAGGGCATAAGCTATTGGTGTTCTGTTCAGGAACTTTCCCCCTGTACTGATGTCCTCAAGGGTCTTCCCCAGTTTCTTTTCTATTAGCTTCAGAGTGTCTGGCTTTATGTGGAGGTCCTTGATCCATTTGGAGTTGAGTATAGTTCAAGGAAATAAAGAGGGACCAATTCGCATTCTTCTGCATGCTGACCTCCACTTGAACCAGCACCATTAGTTGAAAAGGCTCTCTTTTTTCCACTGGATGTTTTCAGCCCCTTTGTCGAGGATCAAGTGGCCATAGGTGTGTGGGTTCATTTCTGGATCTTCAATCCTATTCCACTGATCCACCTACCTGTTACTGTACGAATTCCATGCAGTTTTTAACACTATTGCTTGGGAGTAGTGCTTGAGGTCAGGGATACTAATTCCCCCAGAATTTCTTTTGTTGTTGAGAATAGTTTTAGCTATCCTGGGTTTTTTGTTATTCCAGATGAATTTGAGAATTGCTTTGTCTTAATCATAGTATCTCTTCACAGTAATGAAATCCCGAACTAAGACACTAAGCATATGGTTTATTTTGCTTTCTTTGTTTTGTTTTTAGTTTTTATAATTTTTTTTACTATATGGTCTCACCTTGTAGCCTTGACTGGGCTGGAACTCACCTAGTATATAGATGTGGCAGGCCTCAAACTCATAAAAATAAGCCTTCCTCTGTCTCTTTTGTGCTGGGATTATAGCTATGTGCCTTCACACCAAGCTTAATTATATCTTTTTGAAGGACACAATGTGTGACAACTACTACATCAATTCTGGTCTTATTAATCAAGTATATGAGTAATGTCCCTATGATAAAACCATCATTAGTTATGTTTTCTATTACTAACACCAAAAAAAACTCCAAGTGGAGCTGGAGTCCCAAAAGTGAGCACTCTTAAAGCTAGGTCCAGTGCACCACCGGAATTATTGTCAGGCTTAGAAGAAAGTCCAGTCTTGTGGTTTTCAAAACCAGGGAGATGACGGAACAAAAGATTAATATGTGACTGAAGACCAGAAAGCCCTATTTAAGATTGGTCTTAAAGCAAGATCCTCTTTTTGTCTCAGTAGGTCACCCCACATCCATATATGGGCACTACACTGATTGCACTCACTGGATTTGAATACATAAATAATTTAGGAAGGATGACAAGAATTTGGGAGGGAGGCTGGAGGGGAGATGATGTTGGGGTGGGCCTTCTAAGAAATGAGCAAGGAAAAGGGGAGGGAAAGAGGAACCTTGAAGAGATAGAGATTCCACAAGACCAACAGTATCAACTAACTTGGACCCTTAGGGGTTCCCAGAGACTGAACCACAAACTTAAGAACATACATGGGGTCTACCAAGCCCCCACACCACCCCCTGCCCACATATATTGTAGATGTTCAGCTTGGTCTTAATGTGGGTCCCCAAATATCTAGAGCAGGGGCTGTCCCTGAATCTGTTACCAAACTGAGTATCCTGTTCACCTAACTGGGCTGCCTTGTCTGGCTTCAATGGAAGAGGATATACCTAGACCTGAAGTGACTTGATGTGCCAGGGAAGGGGATAGCCAAGGGAAGGCCTCCACCTCTCAGAGGATAAGCTGAAGGAGGTTGGAAGGAGGGTATGTGCGAGGGAGACCGGAAGGGGGGGTGAAGTGAATTGGATGTAAAGTGAAGAAACTATTTTTAAAAGAAAAGAAAGAAAACAAGTCTTCCGTAAACAAAGCTAGGTACATGCCCACCGAGAGTACATATATGTACCATTCTGAAGACTTCTTCAGGATTTGAGAACCTCAGTAGGAATGTCAGGCTTGCAGATCTCAGAACTAACATGAAGTGCTTGCTATTTCCTTCCTGGCAAGTGTTTCTGGCTCTAGTGCTTTCAAAGGTTCTAACAAAATATAGTTTATTAGTTTGTTTCTTCCCCTTGAGACAATTCTTAAAATTGCATTCTCTGAAAATCAAGCATTTTTTATCTACATTCCAAACACTGGCCCTCCTCCTAGTCCCCTACACAAAGTCTCACTCCATGCCATCCTCCTCCCCCTTCTTCTCCAAATGGAGAATGAGCTGCATTTCTGCTACTTAAATGCTGAGGGTCTCTGTCTAGCCTGTGTAAGTCCTTTACTTGGTGGCTCAGTTTCTAAGAGCTCCTCAGTGGTCCAGGTTAGATGACTCTTGGTTTTTGTGTGGAGTTCCTATCCCAGTCAGGGGCTTCCATCATCCACTTCCCCCAACTCTTCAGTAAGAGTCCCCAAGCTCTGTCCAATGTTTGGCTCCGTGTCCCTGCATCCCTTTCAGTCAGCTACTGGCTGGATCCTCTCAGAGGACAGTTATTGAAGGCTCCTGTCTGCATGCATTACAGAGTTTAATTGGTAGTGTTTGCTCATGGGATGTGCCTTAAGTTGGGCTGGTTAGTGGTAGACAATGTCCTCAATTTCTGCTCCATCTTTGTCCCTCTATCTTTTTGTAAACAAGACAAATTTTGGGTTAAAAGCATGTAGGTGGATTGGTGTCCTTATCCGTCTACTGGAGGTCTTATTTAGCTACAGGAGACAGCCTCTTCAGGCTCTCTCCTATATATTCCCAATGCTATGAATCTCAACTAAGGTTACCCACATTGAATCCTGAGAGCCTCCCCCATCCCAGGTCTCTGGCATGTCCTAGAGATGCCTTCCACCCCCATCCCAGCCAGCTGCAGATTTCTATTCATGCTCCTGGATCTCTCTCTTTCTCTTGAATCTCCCATACCTGATCCTGAACCCCTCCCTTTCTTCTCCTCATCCCCTCTCTTAGCCAGTTCCCCTGTCCCTCTGCCTCCTATGACTATTTTATCTTCCCCTTCTAAAGGAAATTCAAGCAGCCTTGCTTGGGCCTTACTTCTTAGTTTGCTTCTTTGTGTCTATGGAGTATATCATGTGTTTATTGTGAAAATTCCTTTCAAAAGTTTCATAGGCTAAGTAAAACTTGGCCAATTGTGTGGTAAAATTTGAAGGTGACGGAATCCCTACTACATCATGGTGAGGAAACCAAGATCTTTTGATTGTAACCAGATCAAAAGAAAATGCCACAAAAGAGAGTACTGCTCATCTTATGGTTACTCCCAAAATTTTGTATTTTTTAATTGATTTATTTATTTTATGTAAGTACACTATAGCTGTCTTCAGACACACCAGAAGAGGGCATCAGATCTTATTACAAATGACTGTGAGCTACCATGTGGTTGCTGTGGAACTCAGGACCTCTGGAAGAGCAGTCAGTGCTCTTAACCACTAAGGCATCTCTCCAGCCCTTGTATTATTTTTAATGCAGCACAGCACATTTTTGTGTTTCTGAACTTACCTTGGTCCCCTTCTGACCCTCTAATGTGTTATAAAACAGCCAAGTAGGCCCACAGAAGAAGCTAAAATGAAGAAACTACCTGATCTTGGATTTTCAACCTAAAAAAGAAAATGCTATCACAGATCCTCACAGACTACTATCACTCCATGGGTTAATATCTAATAAATACTCAAATATTTGTTGTTAAAGTTATATGTAACATTGCCTGTATCCACATGGATAATGCATGAATTGGTATGTTTCTATGTATTAAAATTTTATATAAAACTGGAAATACTATTAAAAAACATTTGACATCTACTTTTTTTTCAATGAGATACATTCACATGATGAAAAACATTCCCCAAAATGATTCCTTGTGTTGTTCCCACATTTGATTTTTCTACAATTAATCTTGGAATCAAGGCAAGCTTCTCTTCTGTATGAATATGCTGAAAGGGGGCAACTCATTCATCTCTGAAAGATTCTCTGTATTCATAAAATGAATTACCAATAATGAGCTCTTGGTAATATAATGAAAACAGATCACAGTTGGGAAAACTAATCATTACACATTTATTTCTCACTTATGCACCAGATACATGGCACAGAGATAAAGGTTAAAGACCTGTTTTCATCAAACAATTCTTAATTTGCAGTAACTTTCTCCTACCAACGTTTACAAAGATGTCCTTACGGTCATGAGGATTTCACTCTGACATGACAAAGAAACTGAAAACCGCTAACTACTATTTTTCAGGCTGCTGAGTCTATTACTACTCACCACTTGTGTTCAGAGTCTCCCAGCAGAGTGCATTTAATTTCTGATGGCCGCAAGCAAAAGCTGAAAGTTGCAACCTATTTCCAGAGATAAGAAAATAGTCTCTCAGCACATGTAATTACTCTGCTACCCAGTATTATTTCTTTGTACACATTTTGTGATGTATGCCAATGATCGGTTTCTTTTGTTGTTGTTTTTTTTAAGTTTTTAACTTATACACTTTACATCCATCCCACTCACCACCCCCTTCCAGGTCACCTCTTCCCACAATCCTTCACCCATCACTTCATCCTGTTCTCCTATGAGTGGGTGGGAGACCACTGGGTTTACCTCCCCAAACTCTGGCACTTCAAGTCTCTGCACAGTTAGGCACTTCCTCTCCCACTGAGGCCAGACAAGGCATCCCAAGTAGAACAACATATCCAGAGTACAGGCAACAGCTTTTGTGATAGCCTTTGCTCCAAATGTTTGGGACCCACATGAAGACCAAGCTACTCATCTGCTGCATATGAACGGGGAAGCCTAGGCCCAGCCTGTGTATGTTCTTTGGTTGATGGTTCAGACTCTGAGGACCCCAAGGGTCCAGGTTAGTTGCCTCTGTTGGTCTTCATGTGGAGTTCCTATCCCTTTTGGCCCCCATAAACATTCCTCCTATTTTTCCATAAGCATCCTCAAGCTCCATCCACTCGTGGACTGTGGGTGTCTATTTCTGTCTGAGTCAGTTGCTCAGTGGAGCCTCTCAGAGGACAACTTGCTCCTGTCTGCAAGTGTAAGAGTAACATCAATAGTGTTAGGGATTGGTGCTTGCCACATAGCACAGCACCTGGACCACCTCTCCATACTAATGAGACATCTCAATAACCTTAGCCTTCAGCCAATGACCTTCCCTTCCTGGATATTCCCACACCCTTCCCCAATATTACATAATCCCTCGTTCACCCAGAATAAAGCCTCTGTGTTCACATCCACCCCCAATAAAGCAATAAAAACAAGCTAAGATCATCTCAGAGAGCTTCTTCATTAATGATCACCTCAGGGAAGGTCTTCACCTAAAAGAAGCCATAACACTAAAACTCTTGAAGAAGACCTCTCTCTTCTTCCACTCCTCTGTCACTAGCTCCAAACCAGACTAAGTTTCTTCCTCTCTTGTAAGTGCTAAAGGGTTTCTCACACTGGATACATACACGGTCTTTTTTCTAGTTATATGTTCTCTGATGTACTATAAGGTCTAATTCACTGGTAAAGGTTTTCTTACTTTCAAGGCATTTATAAGATTTTCTCACTGAGTTTGTTGCTTGGTGTTTAGTGAGTATACACTTCTTACTAAACGTTGTCTTCCCTATCTCAGCCATGAAATCTGACTGAACAGAAACTTGCTCACACACATTCTGCTTACAAGAAGTCAGTCCCATTTGAAGTCTCTTAGATGGAGTAACTTTTTTCAATAGTTTTCCTTCCTTTGTATCTTTCCCTTCTCTGATATATTCAAAATCCTGCTGTCAAGTTGGAATCTTGGAATGCTGACCCAACTGCTAAGGACATCCAATGGGTTTCCCTGCTACAAAACAGCCATTATATTGCTCTCCAGCACAGAATCAATGAGGATCCAAAGAGAGATGTGTATTCATATATCTATTCAATTTCTCACACTTCACTCCAGAACAGTTTCTATTACATACAACAAAACTTGAAATATTCATGGAGTATAAATAAAATGTGTTTTCTAATCCCTCCGTTCCATCAGTTGCTTTATTGTGGCCATTGGAGGTAACTTGCTACAAATGTCTCTCTTGATTCTTCTGGTTAGTCTCAATTATGGTATCCACACTGCATAAGACTAAAAATACAAACAAACAAACAAAGAAACAAATGAACTTTCCATGAATTATTTTAAGAGTTTCTAATGGGACTCTCATGTTTATGAAAAAAAACAATTTCTTGCCTACTAGAAATTAATAACACATACTGTTATTAAAATCATAGTAAGTATTAGCTTATAAACTTTAGTTTACTCCTTTAATTTAACATACTGAAATACATTGATAAGTTTAGTAAAGTATTGCTTCATTTTATTTTTGTGAAGAAGTATTTTGTTAAAATATCTACCAATTGGTAGGTATAGTTTTCCACTCAGAGAATGGTTACATTTTTTTACAAGGTTCGAGTCAAATGTATACTTTAATATATGATAGTGATGAGCTTTTCTTTATGCCATTCTTTTATTCTGGTCTAAAAGGCAATCATTTCTAGGACATCCTCTTTTCAGATTATGAGCAAACTCTGATAGGCTACTTCCTAGCCTGAAGCTTCCATTATGGCCACTAATTTGCATCTTGTGTGCTTAGAGTTATTACAAATACAGTCTGTTATTACAACATACTGGGAGTATTTCAAACCTGAAATTTCTTCCTTTCTACTTCCACCCAAAACATTCCAGTTTGAGGGCTCAATTGAACAACATGTCCTGTTCTTTTCAGAACCAAAATAAATACAAGTAAACTCCTGTTTACCACTCTGGACAAACATGTATGCTGTACATCTCTAAAATATGTGGCTACTTGTGATAATGATAAGCCCTAACATTTGCCTCCAAAGTGGTGATACATGTACCAGCTTCTAGTAATTCATCAATTCTCAAGGATGTTGGCACATTTCAGAGACTTGACTTCTCTTAGTTTTATAAAAAGTAGCTTCTACAATTCCTCATTATCTTTGTTGCTTTAGAATGAGAGAAGAAAAATTAAACAAGTTCTACATTTAAATTATAACCCTCATCCAAAAAGAAGAAGAAGAAGAAGAAGAAGAAGAAGAAGAAGAAGAAGAAGAAGAAGAAGAAGAAGAAGAAGAAGAAGAAGAAGAAGAAGCTTGAGTTCTTCAACTTGAAAACTTGTCTCTTGGGGCTGGAGAGATGGCTCACTAGTTAAGAGCACTGACTGCTTTTCTGAAAGTCCTGAGTGCAAATCCCAGAAACCACATGGTGGCTCACAACCACCTATAATCAGATACAATGCCCTCTTCTAGGCTGTCTGAAGTGTACTTACATATAATAAATAAAAAAATTGTTAAGATCTGTGTTGTTCCCTCTTATGATCGATTTTGGAGAAGGTACCATGAGGTGCTGAGAAAAAGGTATATACTTTTGCTTTAGGATGAAATGTTCTCTATATATCTGTGAAATCTAATTGGTCCAAAGCTTCAATTAGTTTCACTGTGTCCCTGTTTAGTTTCTGCTTTCCTGATCGATCCATTGAGGAGAGTGGAGTGTTGAAGTCACCCACAATTACTGTGTTAGGTGCAATGTGTGCTTTGAGCTTTAGTAAAGATTATTTTATAAATGAGGGTGCCCTTGCATTTGGAACATAGGTGTTCAGGGTTGAGAGTTCTTCTTGATCCAGCATTGTAGGGGAGTACCAGGACAGAGAAAAGGAGGGAGGTGATTGGAGAATAGGTGAAGATAAGAGGGCTTATGGGACATATGGGGAGTGGGGAACAAGGAAAGGGGAAAGCATTTGGAATGTAAACAGAGAATTTAGGGGGAAAAAGCCCAGCACTTGGGAGGCGGAGGCAGGTGAATTTCTGGCTTTCAGGCCAGCCTGGAAACCCCGCCTCAAAAAACCAAAAAAGAAACAAAGAAAAGAAAAGAAAAGAAAAGAAAAGAAAAGAAAAGAAAAGAAAAGAAAGAAAAAAGAAAGAAAAAAGAAAGAAAGAAAGAAAGAAAGAAAGAAAGAAAGAAAGAAAGAAAGGAGCAATTATCAAATTCATCTGGAATAACAAAAAACCCAGGATAGCTAAAACTATTCTCAGCAACAAAAGAAAATCTGGGGGAATCAGTATCCCTGACCTCAAGCAATACTACAGAGCAATAGTGTTAAAAACTGCATGGTATTGGTACAGTGACAGGCAGGAGGATCAATGGAACAGGATTGAAGATCCAGAAATGAACCCACACACCTATGGCCACTTGATCCTCGACAAAGAGGCTGAAAACATCCAATGGAAAAAAGATAGCCTTTTCAACAAATGGTGCTGGTTCAACTGGAGGTCAGCATGCAGAAGAATGCGAATTGATCCATCCTTGTCTCCTTGTACTAAGCTCAAATCCAAATGGATCAAGGACCTCCACATAAAGCCAGACACTCTGAAGCTAATAGAAAAGAAACTGGGGAAGACCCTTGAGGACATCGGTACAGGGAGAAAGTTTCTGAACAGAACACCAATAGCGTATGCTCTAAGAGCAAGAATTGACAAATGGGACCTCATAAAATTACAAAGTTTCTGTAAGGCAAAGGACACCATCAAGAGGACAAATCGGCAAGCAACAAATTGGGAAAAGATCTTCACCAATCCTACATCAGATAGAGGGCTAATATCCAATATATATAAAGAACTCAAGAAGTTAGACTCCAGAAAACCAAACAACCCTATTAAAAAATGGGGTACAGAGTTAAACAAAGAATTCTCACCTGAAGAACTTCGGATGGCGGAGAAGCATCTTAAAAAATGCTCAACTTCATTAGTCATTAGGGAAATGCAAATCAAAACAACCCTAAGATTTCATCTTACACCAGTCAGAATGGCTAAGATTAAAAATTCAGGAGACAGCAGGTGTTGGAGAGGGTGTGGAGAAAAAGGAACACTCCTCCACTGCTGGTGGGGTTGCAAATTGGTACAACCACTCTGGAAATCAGACTGGCGGTTCCTCCGAAAACTGGGCACCTCACTTCCAGAAGATCCTGCTATACCACTCCTGGGCATATACCCAAAAGATTGCCCACCATGTAATAAGGATACATGTTCTACTATGTTCATAGCAGCCCTATTTATAATTGCCAGATGCTGGAAAGAACCCAGGTATCCCTCAACAGATGAGTGGATGCAAAAAATGTGGTATATCTACACAATGGAGTACTATTCAGCCATTAGAAACAATGAATTCATGAAATTCTTAGGCAAATGGATGGAGCTAGAGAATATCATACTAAGTGAGGTAACCCAGACTCAAAAGGTGAATCATGGTATGCACTCACTAATAAGTGGATATTAACCTAGAAAACTGGAATACCCAAAACATAATCCACACATCAAATGAGGTACAAGAAGAAAGGAGGAGTGGCCCCTGGTTCTGGAAAGACTCAGTGAAACAGTATTCAGCAAAACCAGAACGGGGACGTGGGAAGGGGTAGATGGGAGGACAGGGGAAGAGAAGGGGGCTTACGGGACTTTCGGGGAGTCGGGGGGGGGGCTAGAAAAGGGGAAATCATTTGAAATGTAAATAAATTATATCGAATAAAAAAAAAGAGAGACTGACAGGCTATAGAATCTAAAGCCTTCTCACATAGGAAATTGTATTAGATTTTTAATCTGTGTGCTGAATAAAGCCCTAGAACATTAAAAAAAAAAGAAGGAAAGAAAGAAAGAAAGAAAGAAAGAAAGGAAGGAAGGAAGGAAGGAAGGAAGGAAGGAAGGAAGGAAGGAAGGAAGGAAGGAAGAAAGAAAGAAAGAAAGAAAGAAAGAAGGAAGAAAGAAAGAAAGAAAAAAGAAAAAAGGAAAGAAAGACCCATCTCACTTCTCCTTGTAACAAAAAAGCTCTTGATTTCTTTCTCAATTAAAAACACCCGTTCCTATGGGTTCTCCTCATGACTTCTTACACCATAGCTCACAGCCTAACTTCTAAATCTGTTTCTGTATTATCTCATCAACTTTGTAATTGAAATACTCTATGACCTTAAACACCATCTGTTACTTATTATACTCTGGTTCAACATTACATATACTTGTTTGTGACTCCTCAGTATAAATAAACTTATTTGTCTTTGTTGAAATTAATTCCATGAAGTAAGGACATTACTTTTACATATTTTTCTTTCCAAGACAGGGTTTCACTGCATAGCCCTGGCTGTCCTGAAACTCACCCTATAGACCAGGCTGGCCTTGAACTCAGAAATCTACCTGCCTCTGCCTCCCAAGTACTTGGATTAAAGCTGTGTGCCACCACCGCCTGGCTACTTTTACATTTTTATTTATATAAAATATATATAAGAACCAGCACTTGCAATCTGCGTCATTTGAATGTGCTAAAACAAAATCAAGCACATGAAATCTGTCTGAAAACAAAATCCCCATGAGCCTGGAGTGCAAGAGGCAATTGAAACTGTGAAAAAGAAGAAGTACCTTTTCTTTTCTAGAAAAGGGGAAATCATTTGAAATGTAAATAATGTAAATATTTTAATGTAAATAATTATATCGAATAAAAATAAATTATATCGAATAAAAAAAATTAAAAAAAAAAAAAGAAGAAGTACCAGAAAAAAACATCAAATTACAGAAGTCAGAGGTTAGATGGGGGGCTGGGGGAGGGTCTAAACTATTTCATCAAATTGAAATACAGGAACATATGCAAGAGAACTGTCCTTGCAGACTACATAACAAACACGTTTGAGCCCTCGGATATGGAACTGGGGGATAAACTGAAGATATGGCCAACTTTTGTTATACAAGGTCTCCCATCCACATGGACCAACAACCAACCTGGCAGAGTCTTGTTTGCAGGTTCTTCTGCTGTCCATGGCTCCTCTTCCTCTTCCAATTTGAAGATCAACTCAGGTTTAGGGATGTATTGCCCTGTTAATAGGAAATAATATAGGACTTGGAAACATTTTGCTAATCAGGTTCTTTGAAGAAAGACAAATCCAGGTTTTAAGATCTAGGCAACAAAAATACAAATGTGGACCTTTCACTAGAGAGCAGTGAATAATCATACAGGGGCTAGAACCTTAGCCCTCAACCTTACAAGTGCCCATATATTTACTGCAGGGAAGGTGCTTGCTCCTGAGACTTACCCAGTAACAGCAGGCTACTATATGTCTCCAGCATCACATTCCTGTAATAGCATCTTCTGAGCATTATTGAGATTTTGCCACTCTTCACAGGTGAACTTCACAGTGACATCCTCAAGAGACACCATCTCCTGTAACAGCACATTTCTCCTCAATCTATTTACTCTAGGCTTATAAAAAGGAACCTGAAGACCAGCTTCTCTTAAGGGGTAGAAGACTCTCATGTGTATTTTACATTATAATATACCTTGTTTATGTAGTATAAAAAGTAAACAAAGAATCCTGATGCAATTAATTAATTAATGTGCAACCTGATAATATTAAAATTAAAACCTTCACTGTTGGTGTAAGAGAACCCAGACTACTCAGGTAACCAGGCCTTAATCAGATAGGACTGCATGTCAACATAATCATACCTTGCCTCGCTCTACCTCCTAGGAGTTGGAGGCAGCCTGACTAATGTCATGTTGTATGGGTTGTCCAATAATAATTACCGTTCTCTTGTGTATATGAATTATCTTTAATATAAATAACATCTGTGAATTAATCCAGTGTCTGTATGATTTTACTTTATACTATTTCTCAATAATAACACAGAAAATTCAGTGTTTCTTTAAATCTGCACCTTAATAGCTCAGGACCCAGTATTCTCTATTCTGTCCAGCCATTGGGTGATAATCATTTATTGTTGGGCAGAGAATAAATGGTAAGAATTTTTTACAGAAACTTGACACAGGACATTCTTAGTATAAGCTTTTTTGTGCTGTGTCATGATTGAAACAAGATATGAGGGCAGAGAAATCTGTATTGGAATTACACAAGGGTAAACTTTACACAGTGTACAGAAACATCATGTCTACATTTCCCCCTTTGTCTAATAAAAGGCTCTTTTGTTTTAATAAACAACACACAGCAGGAACAATTATGAAACAATTATAAAAATATTAGGTAAGAGTTACATTGAAAAGATCTCATCTATTTGCATTTGGAAACTCATAATGTATATTATTTCATACCTTACAATGTAATAAAGACTTAAATAGCCCAAAAAATTATCAGCTGAGGCTGGAAAAGAGAAGAAACTATAGAATACACATCTAGATCGTTACCCACAGATCACCTGCATCCTGGCTATCTTCCCTTCTACTCATTCTCCCACGGGAATTCTTACACAGAGGGAAGATTTTAATATTAGAATAGATATTTTTAGTACACAAACAGAGTAAAAAAATTAAGAACCTATACAGAAAAGGTTTCTGAATTGATTCTAAAGGGAAAATTGTAACTTTGTCAACTCTCTGAAATGGATTCACCAGAATTGTGTCACCTTTACCAATGCTGAGATTGCCTCACTATGGGCAGAAGATGAACTTTGGCAGAGGGCCCCCAGTGATTTTTAGAAGAAATTAACAGCAAATACCCAAAAAGCAAGTGACTTCAATTTGTAAAAAGAACTAATTGGATTTTGCCTTGTATAATAAAAAGAATTCTAATTTCTGGAGCACTTACATTTTACACTGATGCAAATAATTCAGGAAAGACAGGATATAAGTCAGAAGATATAAGTAAGGTGGTTAAAAATCCTTAGGAATCAGGACAAAATCAGAATCATATGAAATACTTATGGAATAATAAGATTTTCAAAAATCTCATAATATAGTAACTAACTCTAAATATGCAGAAAGTGTTGTTTTCCATATAGAAACTGCTGAACTTATTCAGGGTGATTCCAAATGGATTTCTCTGTTTATTCGACAAGTGGGCTGATTCTGCCACTATGTGTTTATTAGAAATAATGGCACGTGGAGAAAGAGGAACAGTCCTCCACTGCTGGTAGGATTGCAAGCTAGAACAACCACTCTGGAAATCAGTCTGGCGGTTCCTCAGAAAACTTGGCATGACACTTCTGGAGGACCCTGTTATACTACTCCTGGCCATATACCCAGAGGATTCCCTGGCATACAATAAGGACACATGTTCCACTATGTTCATAGCAGCCTTATTTATAATAGCAGAAAGATGGAAAGAACCCAGATGCCCCTCAATGGAGGAATGAATACAGAAAATGTGGTATATTTGCACAATGGAATACTACTCAGCAATTAAAAACAATGAGTTCATGAAATTCATTAGGCAAATGGTTGGAACTGGAAAATATCATCCAAAGTGAGGTAACCCATTCACAAAAGAACACACATGGAATGCAGTCACTGAGAAGTGGATATTAGCCCAAAAGCTCTGAATGCCCAAGATGCAATTCACATATCAAATCATTTTCAAGAAGAAGGAAGGAGAAGGACCTGGTACTGGAAAGGCTTGATGCAGCAATATAGAGAATTACCAGGACAGAGAACTGGGAAGGGGTTGTTTGGGAAATGGGCAGAGGGAAGAGGGCTTATCTGAATTATGGGGAGGGGGGAACCAGGAAAGGGGAAATCATTTGGAATACAGGTAAACAAAGAATATACAAAATAAAAAAATAAAAATAAATAAAAAAAATGAAGAGGTTATGGCAATTATGGGTATACCTATACAAATTAAAACTAACAATGCTCCAGCGTATGCCACTAGTAAAATTTTTAAAAATTTACATATCAATACATAAAGCATATTACAGGTATACCAACAATTCTTCAGAACAAATAGTCATTGAAAGGTCCAACTGTACTTTAAAAGAAATGCTTAGTAAACAGACAGGACTATCAAAGAACCCAAAGATAGATTATAAAATGCTTTACTAACTTAAAATTACTTAAATGCTAATAAGCAAAAACAATGGCCACTGAAGACACTGGATTATATTAAAAAACTGAATTATATCAGCCTGTTTATTTCAAAGATATATTAACCTCAAAATAGAGAGCATGAAATGTGTTACTCTGGGAAGAAACTTTGCATATGTTCATACAGGAGAAGAAAAATTATAGATTCCATTCAACCTGATAAAAAAAATCAGATTTGATAAAAGAAGACCCCATGAAGATCTTAACTACAGATAGGAAAAAGGAAATCAAAAAATCCAAAAAGAATCAGTAACATTATTTCCTCATCCCTCTACATGGATCAGCCCGGACACTGGCAAGACATAAAAATGTCTCTAACAAGAACTTCATCTAGACAGAGCCAATGGATCTTATTGGCGACAGAGTCTTCAAGATTCATCATTCCATCCTTTTATATGGCATGAATGAAGTTTTAAATTGCAGTTTGGTTATATGATCAAACTAGCTCATAAACAATGACAGTTGTCTTTCACCTGCTCAAACAAGAAGCAAAAATCATCTTTAACTAGTCTTTGTGTGCTGCACATTCCAAACATTATATTAATATAGAAATATATATTACCTCTAAAAGCTTTACAGTCACAGAAAAAAAAAAATACAACCACGAATACAGTCCTGGCAAGATTCACCCTCAAGGATGCTGAGATGCTGAGACTTGCTATTCCACTTCCCTGCCTGATCCTACCTCAACTACATACCAAAATAAATGCTATATGTAAAAATCACCTGGAAGCAATTATAAGCGAACTTCACCCCATTCCCAAGATGTGGGGTAAAGGAATTTTCATCATTCAATAGATGTCAGATGTTTGTTGTCTTTTAAAGGGGGATGGTTACAAATAATTATGGTCTTGTACAGGGAGGAGATAAGATAGGAGGGTTAGATTCAGGGATTTATTTTTCCTTTCCTTTTCACTTTCTTTCTTTCTCAGATAAGGAAAAGGATGTTGAAAAGGGTGGGGGAAAGAAAAGTATTGTAAGAAGTTAGATATAGCCAGGCAGTTGTGCCATATGCCTTTAATCCTAGCACTTGGGATGCAGAAGCAGTCGGATTTCTGAGTTCTCGGCCAGCCTGGTCTACAGAGTGAGTTCCAAGACAGCCAGGGCTCTACAAAAAAAAACTGTCTCAAAAAAAACAAAGAAGAAGAAGAAAAAGGAAAGAAGTAGAAGAAGAAGAAAAAGAAGGAGGAGGAGGAGGAGGAGGAGGAGGAGGAGGAGGAGGACGAAGAAGAAGAAGAAGAAGAAGAAGAAGAAGAAGAAGAAGAAGAAGAAGAAGAAGAAGAAGAAGAAGAAGAAGAAAAAGAACAAGAAGAACAAGAACAAGAAGAAGAACAAGAGAAGAAGAAGAAGAAGAAGAAGAAGAAGAAGAAGAAGAAGAAGAAGAAGAAGAAGAAGAAGAAGAAGAAGAAGAAGAAGAAGAAGAAGAGGAGGAGGAGGAGGAGGAGGAGGAGGAGGAGGAGGAGGAGGAGGAGGAGGAGGAGGAGGAGGAGGAGGAGGAGGAAGAAGAAGTAAAAGAACAAGAACAAGCACAAGAACAAGAAGAACGAGAACAAGAATAACAAGAAGAAGAACAAGAAGAAGAACAAGAAGAAGAACAAGAAGAACAACAACAAGAACAAGAACAAGAAGAACAAGAACAAGAAGAACAAGAACAAGAAGAACAAGAACAAGAAGAACAAGAACAAGAACAAGAAGAATAACAAGAAGAACAAGAAGAACAAGAAGAAGAACAAGAAGAAGAACAAGAACAAGAACAAGAGCAAGAACAAGAATTTAGATATATAGGGGTAGATTTTTGAATCTACTCTTAAAACAAAAAAATTTATAGTCATAATTAAGCTTATACAGGATTTTCTATATCGATACAAAAATAAGGTTATTTTTGATACATTGGCATAGGTTGTTTTTATTGATATAAATTTAAGTTTACTTTGATACCCACAATGTGTATATGTTCCTGGTGTTTATTTGAGGTATTGTACTTATATAATTCTTAAAGATGCAATGTAAAGTTCTAGACCTTTTGAAAGGACTGCTATTAAAACTGTTAGGGATGATAAAAACTGCAAGTTACAAACTTTGAGGGATGGTTATGATAGTCATACTCATGGTCACATTAAATACTAATCTAGTTAATTACAATAAGATGTTCTCAAGGTTACTCAGATAGTAAATAGCTAAGAATAAACAATGTTTGACAATTCAGATATACTATAAGTGGATAGCTGTTCTTCAAAAACCTCAGAGTTACACAAAATATGGCATATAAAATTATTTCATTATTAAAAGATCTCTTGACTATAAGACAGGTCTGCCCCTGAAAGTCCCCCATTTGACGTCACATATGATGATGAGCATTCACAACCTCCATGTGGAGGTGACTCAATTGTGTCAAGCTACCCACTGGGCAAAGAAAATGCCCACAGTTCAACTACAGGCAAATGCTGTCCAGAAAGGACAAAGGGACACAGGAAAGCCAACTGTCAAGCTCTACCAAGACCAAGTAAGCCAAGTCCTTCATAATTCCTGCTTCACATAAGTCTATCAGATACACTGGGCCAAAAGGCTGAAGATGGATGCTCCAAAGCTATAGAGACAATATTGGGGAATGTCCAGATATCCAGCTGTGTCTGTCATTTCTATAATTTTGGGGAAGCTATGTCCCTGCCCTTCCTGTATACTCATGTAAATTTTTATTCCTTCTCATGTCTCTGATGGGGTTGAAAAATACAGAGTCTCACAATTAAGCTTGAGTTATTTAGGATTTAAGAAGATGCTATAGATCTAAAAGGATGTTTTAGGTTGGTAATGCAAATTAGGATAAAATTTGAGTTAGGCCCAAATTTTGAATACACCAATATAAGATAGATAATAGAATTTTTTTCCTTAATTGCCAAATGCTGTGGATTGAACATTATGAATGTAAATCCTACCAGTTTCCATAATTGCCTCAGAATTGTTATAATTGTATTCAGTTTATATTTTAAGGGAAAAGATCCTCTTATTGGACTAAAAGGGGGAATTGTAGAGAGAATATCTTGTGTATTGTATGGATGTATCACCTGTCAATTAAAAAGCGTATGGTCTATGGCATAGAAAGAAAATAGGAAGTTGGATACCTAGAAGGCAGAAGGAATTCTGGGATAGAGACAGATGATAAGATTGGCTTGGGAAGATGAGAGGAAATGGGTGCATGGTACCCATGCACAGGTAACCAGCCAGGTGGAAGAAAGTATGTTTCAAACATGGGTTATCTAAGTTATGGACTAGTCAGAGTTGACCCTAGCCATATGGACTAGGTATTATGAGTCTGATTCTTATTTCTGGAAGCATAGGGCTGGGAAGAAGAACCCAGATAAAACTTCTACACTCTTTCCTTTAAAAAAGTGACCCTTGTCATTAAGTCATATATGCTCCTCTCTTGTACCTCACTTATGCAAAATAGGTCTCATGTTAACCACACCTGCTTCCTACAAGAATTCCCCTTCCCTCAGAAGTCTTTGAAAGAATAACCTTTGCTTAATCTGGCACAGTGCAACTATCTTTCAAAATGCTTCCTCAACCATACAAACAACCACACACCAGAGTAATAGTCCTATACATTGCAGAGAGAATCTGTCGTGTACTGTATGGAGCATCACCTGTCAATAAAAAGAAAAAATCTGCCTGGCCAATGAGCTGAGGCAGAAAATTGGTGAGAGTTCTAACAGGGAGAGGGGACTCTGAGATAGAATCTGGCAGGGAAGAGATTTGACCCAGCCTCTGAGGAGACAGACAGATAACACTGAGAAGACGTAACCAGCCATGTAGCACTCACAGAATAAATGGGTTAAGTTTCTGGCTGGTTTTGTGTGTCAACTGACACAGGCTGGAGTTACCACAGAGAAAGGAGCTTCAGTTGGGGAAGTGCCTCCATGAGATCCAGCTGGGGGGCATTTTCTCAATAAGTGATCAAGGTGGAGGGCCCCTTGTGGGTGTTGCTATCCCTGGGCTAGTAGTCTTGGGTTTTATAAGAGAGCAGACTGAGCAAGCCAGGGGCAGCAAGCCAGTAAGAGACATCCCTCTGTGGCTTCTGCATCAGCTCCTGCTTCCTGAGCTGCTTGAGATCCAGTCGTGACTTCCTTTAGTGATGAACAGCAGTGTGGAAGAGTAAGCTCAATAAACCCTTTCCTCCCCAACTTGTTTCTTGGTCATGATGTTTGTGCAGGAATAGAAACCCTGAGTAAGACATTAAGTTACGAGCTAACTGGGAAATATGCCCAAGCTTATGACCGGGGCCTTGTTTATTCAAATATAATTAAGATTCAGAGTCATTATTTCTGGAACTGGACAAGAATGGAAAAGCCCATGGTTTCAAATGGCATCCAATGTCAGGCACAGAATTCAAGTTTAGACAAAAGATTCACGTATTAGAAAAAGGCCCAAGTGGAAAGGCAGGAAACAAGCACTTTCCAGAGCTGGATGCAGTTTCCTAGCCAGGGAGGAGGATAAATCCTTTTAAGAGAGAGCAAGCAGAGGCCTGTCAGCAGAGGACATCAAGGGGGAAGCCAGAACCTCAGGCATGCCCCCATAAGCATCCAGAGCTAGGGCCAAATGGCTCAATGGCTAAGGTCAAAAACTCAGGAGACAGCAGGTGTGGGCGAGGATGTGGAGAAAGAGTAACACTCCTCCACTGCTGGTGGGATTGTAAGATGGTACAACCACTTTGGAAATCAGTCTGGCAGTTCCTCAGAAAACTGGGCATGACACTTCATGCTATACCACTCCTGGGCATATACCCAGAGGATTCTTCAGCATGTAATAAGGACACATGTTCATAGCAGCCCTATTTGTAGTAGCCAGAAGCTGGAGAGAACCCAGGTGTCCCTTAACGGAGGAATGGATACAAAAAAATTGGTATATTTACACAGTGGAGTACTATTCAGCCATTAGAAACAATGAATTCATGAAATTCTTAGACAAATGGATGGAGCTGGAGAACATCATACTAAGTGAGGTAACCCAGTCTCAAAAGATCATGGTATTCACTCACTGATAAGTGGATATTAGTCTAGAAACTTGAATACCCAAGACATAATCCACATATTAAATGAGGTACAAAAAGAATGGAGGAGTGGTCCCTGGTTCTGGAAAGATTCAGTGCAACAGTATAGGGGAATTCCAGAACAGGGAAGTGGGAAGGGGTAGATGGAGGAACAGGGGGAGGGAAGAGGGCTTATGGGACTCCTGGGGAGTGGGGACACAGAAAAGGGGAAATCATTTGAAATGTAAATAAAAATATATCAATGAAGAAAAAAAAAGAAAAAAGAAAGAAAAAGCTGGGACCTGCAGTTATGAGGCTCAACTCTCAAAAAAGACAAACAGTGACTCAGTCCGAACCTGCAAAGCCAGCCTATGAGACCAAGCCAGTGGAACGGAGCTAGCTGCCAGAGACATGTGCTGGCCTGAGGAGCCTGCAGACACAGAGAAAGCAAAAACAACATTTTCCCAGAGGTGCAGTGGACCTGAAAAGCCCTAAGCCTCTGAAGTGTAAGGCATTAGGTTTGCAAACTATAAAAGAGAAAAGTATATAAAAAAACATATATAGGTGAATGAACCTGTATTGTTATCATTATATCATTAAATTGAAAGAACTTGGCCTAGAGAGATGGCTCAGCACTCAAGACCACTGCCTGCTCTTCCCCAGGTCCTGAGTGCAATTCCCAGAATCCACACAGTAGCTCACAACCATCTATAAAAGGAACTAATGCTGTCTTCTGGCATGCAGACAGAGCACTCTTATATTTTAAATCATTAAATATTTCTTAAATTGCAGGAACTTATTGTGTAGCAAATGATTCTATATTTACATATCTAGACTAATTTCAACAGGAAATGTTATGTCTGTTGGTATTCCTTACAAATTAAAAGCATGTACTATGACATTTCATTATGTCTTTGATGCATACAAACAACTGCTCTATGTTTATTTGTAAGATATACTGATTCCAAAATCATAGTGCAATGTAATGAAGTCAAATCACAAGAAGTATGTAAACTGAGGGGATCTGGATTTCAACAGCCATCCCCTAGAAAAACTAAAATGGTTTGTAGGATACTCAGAAGACATAAAAGAGACTAAGAGAAACAGGGGTGTTTCCAGACATTACAGAAAGGAAAAAACACACAGCATACAAAAACTGGAAAATACTTGTGAAATTCATATTCCACGGGTAGACACTCTCCACTGTGGAATAAGGTTAAACAACTTACGCATAAGATGATTTTGCTTGGATCTGTGCAGAGAAGAAAAACAAAAACAAACTGAATACAACAAAAGAATAAGAAAAAGATAAGATTCAAAGAATAAATCAATGAAATTCAAATTTAAAAGTTAGTAATACAGAGTACACACACACACACACACACACACACACACACACACACACTCACATTCTCACAACCCACATACTCTGCTCAGCAGTTAAGGGTCAGAACAATTCTGTTCCTGAGTTCTATTCCCAGGCAGAAATCAAAGGAATTGGGACATAGGCTACAAAGAAAGGAATAAGGTAGATCTTAACAACAAAATCTTTTTCTTATTAAAGATGAAACAGAATAATCATCAAAGCAAACCATTATGTTGACCATCCACCCAAAATAAAACCCAGTATATACTCATAGGTCTATAAATAAGAAATGAATATCAAAACAAGAGTTAAGGATTGACTCAATATTCAAAAATTAAATACTATGCTTTGAAATAAGCTTTGAGCTAAGACAGTATTCATGAACAACACTGACACGAGCTTGAGACAAACACTGAACAATGACTTCTGGGAGTGGGCCAGAATTCCTCCATCGTTGGTGGACACTGGGCTTAAACCTTGCCCTTAGCACATGGTTTGGTCACTGAGCAAACATGGCAAAGTTACCATCTGGGAAACTCACAGACAAGGCTTCCAGAAGTCACACAGCATCATCAGGAAGCCAGGCACACAGGCTGGCGCGATGGCTCAGTAGTTAAGAGCACTGACTGCTCTTCTGAAGGTCCTGAGGTCAAATCCCAGCAACCACATGATGGCTCACAACCATCTAAAATGAGAACTGGCACCCTGTATAAAGACAGCTACAGTGTACTTACAGATAATAAAAAATAAATCTTAAAAAAAAAAGGAAGCCAAGCACTAGGAAGGAAATCCAACTATCATGAGACAACTTTGGTAAAGCACATGGAAAATCCCTAAGAAAGAACCCTTTTTCTTGGGCCCATGGAACCTCCTATCACAGACCACTGCAGCAACCTTGAGCTCTTGGATATCACCCTGCTCTAATTTCAATGACCTACTCCAACCACTAGATGAGAAGCCAGCCAGCAAAGAATCCCTAACACAGATCCAAAGGTCATAAACTATGTTAAGGATGGCTCTGATCCAAGGTTTTAATATGAATGATCCTCTGCAGAGTCAAAACTGAGATGCTAGGTTCCAAGCTGGTGACACTATTTTTAGAAGTGAGGAAAACTTCAGGAATTCTCACCCAGTTAGAGGAAATAGATCACTGGACCATATCCTTGTGCATTATATTCTCTAGCCCTTTCTGAATCTTTCTCTCTGCTTGCTTTCTACAATCAGAAGTTAAAATTCAGAAAGGATGCTAAAATTTCAAGTATCAATTAGGGAAAATAAATAAATGGGTAGGATTTGCTGAGCAGGAAATATAATTGCTTCCCTGCAAGGATTCAACAGAGTGTTTAGTAAAAGGACACAAGCTACAAAAGATGTTCTCTTTACTGAGGGAAGTGGGATTGACCTAGTTAGACTCCATGAAACAAGGCAGCTGATGTGGGAGACTGCTGGGTAATGGATTTTGGTGAACTCTAAGTATGTACTTTTTAAAGAACTTACTCCGGCACCCGTTCCTGTACTAAACACCACAATTAGAAAAAAAGAAAGATCAGGAAGGAGGAGGGGGGTAGAAATGGGACAGTGCAGGGTATAGTAGGTAATAGGGTATGCCTAATACACAGAGGACAGTGCAGGGTGTGGTTCAGTAACAGGGAAACACTTAATGCTCGTGAGACCCTTGGCTGGAGTCCCAACATGCACAACACACAGAGGAAATGGAACGGAGGCCTCTGAGTATTAGGCTGACATAAGTGAAAGAAGATGGCCAATTGCAAACTTTGGCATTTGCTAGAGAAAGGGAATATCAACTAAGAGACTTGCAAGAGCCAGAAAGCAGAATGAAGATACATGGAGCATGGACCTGGACTAGGCTTTTATCAAAGACCTGGCACAGGTGCCTAATGGGAATAAATGCCCAAATCAGTGTGCACAGGGCACCCCGCATCCCAGCACCTTGCCTTGTACAAGTGTCCACCATGTATGCCCTTGCCAGCCTCTTCACTATGCACTATGCACTGGATGTGTATGGAGGGCAGGAGTAACAGGTACTTAGAAACAACTTAATCATGATTTCATCCAGTTCCTTAAGGGGCAAAGCCCCATGGTGGAAATGATGGTTGCCAAAGAAATTTGAAATATGGGAGAAATTAATAATTTGTGGCAATAAGGAAAACTATAATTTATTAAATATTGCTATATTACTATTAACGGGAATTAAAATATACTTCTTTCTGTAAATTTAGGCATTTCTGACTGATGGTCAGACCATGAATACAAATAAAATAACAACATATCATAAAGTAGGGAATAAATAACTCATCACATAGTCATTCATGATGTTTGTAAGTTCCTGGGTTTTCTTTTACCCTTGGAAACACGAAGAGGATACTGGGATACACGTGAGAGAAGAAACGGATAGAGTCCTGAGAGTGAGAGAATATTCATGGCTTGGTCCGAGATTCTCACTCAAAACACAGTCCAATTAGCTGAAAAAGAAAAGAAGAAGGAGGAGGAGGAAGAAGGAGGAGGGAGGAGGAGGAGAAGAAGAAGGAGAAGGAGGAGGAGGAATAGGAGGAGGAGGAGAAGGAGAAGAAGAAGAAGAAGAAGAAGAAGAAGAAGAAGAAGAAGAAGAAGAAGAAGAAGAAGAAGAAGAAGAAGAAGAAGAAGAAGAAGAAGAAGAAGAAATAAAACATAAGAAAACAGTCCCTGGGGGGCTAGAGAAATAGCTCAAAGATAAAGAGCATAGCTGCTCTTCCAAAGGACACATGTTCAATTCTCAGCACCCCTAGTTGGTCACAACTATCTGTAACTTCAGTTCCTGGGGATCTGGCACCCTCACATAGACGTACATGCAGTCAAAACAACAATTCAAGTAAAATAAAATTTTTTTATAAAGAAACAAAAAAGACACATCTACAAAAGAGTGCAACAAAGACACACTGACAATGAACCCATAATACATTCACAGTCATTACTCATGGCTCAGTTAATGAAAACATATATCTATAATTAATATGCAATTTGGTAACAATTAACATTCACTTTTAAAGATACTAATTAAACCAGAGTCATTATATTTTCTCACCATAAACACTAAAATCACCTGTTAGATGAAATATTCTATTAATGCACCCTAAGGGCTCCAAATAAATACTTCCTCTATAAAACAACTTCTAATATACAGTTTATTTTCATGGGAAATGTGCAGATTAAAAGGGTTTTTTGCGCATGCTTATACAGGAAAACAATTTAAGTAATGCACATTTGATATAGGACATCATTACAGTAATGTTTCCAAATGGGGCTTCTCCATGTATCCAAACCCTTGTTTAGTTCCCATAAATAAGATGGAGTTTGCCATTAGATTAATTTGACCAAGAGGAACTCAGCAAATATGAAGATAACCTAAAATTGAAAAGAATTTCTTGACTGGCATTTACCTACTGGACACAGCTATGTTGTGAAGAACCTTGGTACCACCTTGATGGAAATAGAGCCTTGAAAAGACTCAGGAGCAACCACTGGATGTCAGACTGAAGCCCCAGAAGTTATCAGCCTCAATGATCAGTGCAATCTGATTTCTTCATTTTACAACAGGGACAGACTCCTATTATTTTCCTTCCTACCTTATGAATTTTGGTTAAAAAAATGCTAGCATTAAGCAAAACACTTCTGTTTTATACCTTCAAGGTCACAAAATGTACAGACTATATTGATAGCAAGTGTAGGATGCTCAGGAAAAGGTGTTTGGGAAGTGTTTGAAATGTGAGCACCTTGATGCTTGGGAAAGCATTTGCAGATCACACTCGGATTCTGGGTTTCAACACAAACCGCAAAGCCACACAAAGCTGAAGACATTACATGGTAACTAAAAGTCAGTATTAGAAAGTAAACAGGCTCCTTCCCTGTGGCACAGAGCTTAGGCTTCAGTCCTGAGCCCTCTGGTGGTAGCCCTCGGACCTCTACGCTTCCAGATCCAGATCAGCCTGAGCAGCAACACCACATTTCCAAGTCCTGAAAGAGGCAAGTGGGACTTATAGGCGGCCAGCCGGGAGAAGTCTGTGTGCTCCAGTGAATCCTGCGGGCCCCAGCAGGAGCCTTCAGGTGTCTGCTTCGGGGTCTGAACAGCCTGGACAACAACACCCTGTCTCCAGGCAGTGCAGGAGGTAAGCTGTGCACCAGAGGCCACCTGGGAAGGGGCAGCTTGCACTGGTGAGTCCAGCATTGACAACACCAACTAACACCAGTGAGAACTAGATGGCAAAAGGCAGACACAGGAACATCACTAACAGAAAACAAGGCAAATGGCAGCATCTGAACCCAATTCTCCTTTACCAGCATGTCCTGGATACCCCATCACACCAGTAAAACAAGATTTGGATTTAAAATCACTGGTCATGATGCTGGCACAGGAACACATGAAGGACATACTTAAAGAAATTCAGGAGAAAATGGATCAAAAGGTAGAAGCCCTTGCAAGGGAAACACAAAAATCATTGAAAGAAATCCAGGAGAATACAAAAGCCAATAATGAGGAAACACAAAAATCACTTAAAGAAATACAGGAGAACTTTGGTCAACAGGCTGTGGTCATGAAAGAGGAAACACAAAAATCTCTTAAAGAATTACAGGAAAGCACAAACAAGCAAGTGAAGGAGCTAAGCAAAACCATCCAGGATCTAAAATCAGAAGTAGAAACAACTAAGAAAACTCAAAGGGAGACAACTTTGGAGATAGAAAGCCTTGGGAAAAAATCAGTGGACATAGATGCAAATATCAACAACAGAATACAAGAGATAGAAGAAAGAATCTCAGACGCTGAAGATACCATAGAAACCATGGACTCAACACTTAAAGAAAATGCAAAAAGCAAAAAGCTTGTAACCCAAAATATCCAGGAAATCCAGGACACAATGAGAAGACCAAACCTAAGGATTATAGGCATAGATGAGAGTGAAGATTTACAGCTTAAAGGGCCAGCAAATATCTTCAATAAAATTATGGAAGAAAACTTCCCTAACCTAAAGAGAGTGATGCCCATGAATATACAAGAAGCCTACAGAACTCCAAACAGACTGGACCAGAACAGAAATACTTCCCGTCACATAATAATCAAAACACCAAATGTACTAAACAAACAAAGAATATTAAAGGCAGTAAGAGAAAAAGGCCAAGTAACATATAAAGGAAGACCTAGCAGAATCACAGCAGACTTTTCACCTGAGACTATGAAGGCTAGAAGATCCTGGGCTGATCTCATGCAGACTCTAAGAGAACACAAATGCCAGCCAAAACTAATATATCCAGCAAAACTCTCACTCACCATAGATGGAGAAACTAAGATATTCCATGACAAAACCAAGTTTACCCAATATCTATCCACAAACCCAGCCATACAAAGGATAATAGGAGGAAAACACCAATACAGGGAGGAAAACTTCACCCTGGAAAAAGCAAGATAGTAACCTTTCATCAAACCCAAAAGAAGTTAACCAATCAAATTTAAAAAATAACGTCAAAAATGACAGGAAGTAACAATCACTATTCCTTAATATCTCTTAACATCAATGGACTCAATGCCCCAATAAAAAGACATAGACTAACTGACTGGATACGTAAACAGGACCCTACATTTTGCTGCTTACAGGAAACACACCTAAGGGTCAAAGACAAACACTACCTTAGAGTAAAAGGCTGGAAGACAATTTTACAAGCAAATGGTCTCACGGAACAAGCTGGAGTAGCCATTTTAATATCAGATAAAATTGACTTTCAACCCAAAGTCATCAAAAGAGACCCTGAGGGACACTTCTTGCTGGTCAAAGGAAAAATACAACAAGAAGAACTCTCAATCCTGAACATCTATGCTCCAAATGCAAGGGCACCCTCATTCGTAAAAGAAACTTTATTAAAGCTCAAAGCACACATTGCACCTAACACAATAATTGTGGGTGACTTCAACACTGCACTTTCCTCAATGGACCGATCAGGAAAACAGAAACTAAACAGGGACATAATGAAATTAACTGAAACTTTGGACCAATTAGATTTAACAGATATATAGAAAACATTCTATCCTAAAGCAAAAGAATATACCTTTTTCTCAGCACCTCATGGTACCTTCTCCAAAATCGACCATATAATTGGTCACAAGACAGACCTCAACAAATATAAGAAGATCGAACTAATCCCATGCCTCCTATCAGATCACTATGGAGTAAAAGTGGTCTTCAATAGCAACAAAAACAACATAAAACCCACATACACATGGAAATTGAACAATATGCTACTCAATGATAACTTGGTCAAGGAAGAAATAAAGAAAGAAATTAAAGACTTTTTAGAACACAATGAAAATGAAGACACAACATACCCAAATCTATGGAACACAATGAAAGCAGTGCTAAGAGGAAAACTCATAGCCCTGAGTGCCTCCAAAAAGAAAATGGAGAGAGCATACATTACCAGCTTAATGACACACCTGAAAGCCCTGGAACAAGAAGAAGGTATTTCACCCAGGAGGAGTAGAAGGCAGGAAATCATCAAACTCAGGGCTGAAATCAATCAAGTAGAAACAAAGAGAACCATACAAAGAATCAACAAAACCAGGAGCTAGTTCTCGAGAAAATCAACAAGATAGATAAACCCTTAGCCAGACTGACCAAAGGGCACAGAGAAAGTATCCAAATTAACAAACTTAGAAATGAAAAGGGAGATATAACAACAGAAACTGAGGAAATCCAAAAAATCATCAGATCGTACTACAAGAGCCTGTACTCAACACAACTGGAGAACCTGGAGTAAATGGACAATTTCCTTGACAGATACCAAATACCAAAATTAAATCAGGACCACATAGACCATCTAAACAGTCCCATAATGCCTAAAGAAATAGAAGGAGTCATAGAAAGTCTTCCAACCAAAAAAAGCACAGGACCAGATGGTTTCAGTGCAGAATTCTATCAGACCTTCAAAGAAGAGTTAACACCAATACTCTTCAAATTATTCCACAAAATAGAAACAGAAGGAACACTACCCAATTCCTTCTACGAAGCCACAATTACGCTGATACCAAAACCACACAAAGATCCAACAAAGAAAGAGAACTTCAGACCAATTTCCCTTATGAACATCGATGCAAAAATACTCAATAAAATTCTTGCCAACCGAATCCAAGAACACATCAAAACGATCATCCACCATGATCAAGTAGGCTTTATCCCGGGAATGCGGGGTTGGTTCAATATACGGAAATCCATCAATGCAATCCACTACATAAACAAACTCAAAGAACAAAACCACATGGTCATTTCATTGGATGCTGAAAAAGCATTTGACAAAATTCAGCATCCCTTCATGCTTAAAGTCTTGGAGAGAACAGGAATTCAAGGCCCATACCTAAACATAGTAAAAGCAATATACAGCAAACCGGTAGCCAGCATCAAACTAAATGGAGAGAAACTTGAAGCAATCCCACTGAAATCAGGGACCAGACAAGGCTGCCCCCTTTCTCCTTATCTTTTCAATATTGTACTTGAGGTACTAGCTCGGGCAATTCGACAACATAAGGAGGTCAAAGGGATACAAATTGGAAAGGAAGAAGTCAAACTATCATTATTTGCAGACGACATGATTGTCTACCTAAGTGACCCAAAGAACTCCACTAGAGAGCTCCTACAGCTGATAAACAACTTCAGCAAAGTGGCAGGTTATAAACTCAACTCAAGCAAATCAGTGGCCTTCCTATACTCAAAGGATAAGCAGGCTGAGAAAGAAATTAGGGAAATGACCCCCTTCACAATAGCCTCAAACAGTATAAAGTATCTTGGGGTGACTCTTACCAAACATGTGAAAGATCTGTATGACAAGAACTTCAAGACTCTGAAGAAGGAAATGGAAGAAGACCTCAAAAAATGGGAAAACCTCCCATGCTCATGGATCGGTAGAATCAATATAGTTAAAATGGCCATTTTGCCTAAAGCACTATACAGATTCAATGCAATACCCATCAAAATCCCAACTCAATTCTTCACAGAGTTAGAAAGAGCAATTATCAAATTCATCTGGAACAACAAAAAACCCAGGATAGCTAAAACTATTCTCAGCAACAAAAGAAAATCTGGGGGAATCAGTATCCCTGACCTCAAGCAATACTACAGATCAATAGTGTTAAAAACTGCATGGTATTGGTACAGTGACAGACAGGAGGATCAATGGAACAGGATTGAAGATCCAGAAATGAACCCACACACCTATGGCCACTTGATCCTCGACAAAGAGGCTGAAAACATCCAATGGAAAAAAGATAGCCTTTTCAACAAATGGTGCTGGTTCAACTGGAGGTCAGCATGCAGAAGAATGCGAATTGATCCATCCTTGTCTCCTTGTACTAAGCTCAAATCCAAATGGATCAAGGACCTCCACATAAAGCCAGACACTCTGAAGCTAATAGAAAAGAAACTGGGGAAGACCCTTGAGGACATCGGTACAGGGAGAAAGTTTCTGAACAGAACACCAATAGCGTATGCTCTAAGAGCAAGAATTGACAAATGGGACCTCATAAAATTACAAAGTTTCTGTAAGGCAAAGGACACCATCAAGAGGACAAATCGGCAACCAACAAATTGGGAAAAGATCTTCACCAATCCTACATCAGATAGAGGGCTAATATCCAATATATATAAAGAACTCAAGAAGTTAGACTCCAGAAAACCAAACAACCCTATTAAAAAATGGGGTACAGAGTTAAACAAAGAATTCTCACCTGAAGAACTTCGGATGGCGGAGAAGCATCTTAAAAAATGCTCAACTTCATTAGTCATTAGGGAAATGCAAATCAAAACAACCCTAAGATTTCATCTTACACCAGTCAGAATGGCTAAGATTAAAAATTCAGGAGACAGCAGGTGTTGGAGAGGGTGTGGAGAAAGAGGAACACTCCTCCACTGCTGGTGGGGTTGCAAATTGGTACAACCACTCTGGAAATCAGTCTGGCGGTTCCTCCGAAAACTGGGCACCTCACTTCCAGAAGATCCTGCTATACCACTCCTGGGCATATACCCAGAAGACTCCCCACCATGTAATAAGGATACATGTTCTACTATGTTCATAGCAGCCCTATTTATAATTGCCAGATGTTGGAAAGAACCCAGGTATCCCTCAACAGAAGAGTGGATGCAAAAAATGTGGTATATCTACACAATGGAGTACTATTCAGCCATTAGAAACAACGAATTCATGAAATTCTTAGGCAAATGGATGGAGCTAGAGAATATCATACTCAGTGAGGTAACCCAGACTCAAAAGGTGAATCATGGTATGCACTCACTAATAAGTGGATATTAACCTAGAAAACTGGAATACCCAAAACATAATCCACACATCAAATGAGGTACAAGAAGAAAGGAGGAGTGGCCCCTGGTTCTGGAAAGACTCAGTGAAACAGTATTCAGCAAAACCAGAACGGGGAAGTGGGAAGGGGTGGGTGGGAGGACAGGGGAAGAGAAGGGGGCTTACGGGACTTTCGGGGAGTGGGGGGGCTAGAAAAGGGGAAATCATTTGAAATGTAAATAAATTATATCGAATAAAAAAATTTAAAAAAAAGATATTAGGATGTAAAGTGAATTAATAAATAAATTAGTGAAAAAACAAAACAAAAAAAAAATTCCGGAGATAGCAGGTGTTGGAGATGGTGCGGAGAAAGAGGAACACTCCTCCACTGCTGGTGGGGTTGCAAATTGGTACAACCACTCTGGAAATCAGTCTGGCGGTTCCTCCGAAAACTGGGCACCTCACTTCCAGAAGATCCTGCTATACCACTCCTGGGCATATACCCAGAGGATTCCCCACCATGTAATAAGGATACATGCTCTACTATGTTCATAGCAGCCCTATTTATAATTGCCAGGTGCTGGAAGGAACCCAGGTATCCCTCAACAGAAGAGTGGATGCAAAAAATATGGTATATCTACACAATGGAGTACTATTCAGCCATTAGAATCAATGAATTCATGAAATTCTTAGGCAAATGGATGGACCTAGAGAACATCATACTAAGTGAGGTAACCCAGACTCAAAAGATGAATCATGGTATGCACTCACTAATAAGTGGATATTAACCTAGAAACCTGGATTACCCAAAACATAATCTACACATCAAATGAGGTACAAGAAGAAAGGAAGAATGGCCCCTTGTTCTGGAAAGACTCAATGAAACAGTATTCAGCAAAACCAGAACGGGGAAGTGGGAAGGGGTGGGTTGGAGAACAGAGGGAGAGAAGGGGGCTTACGGGACTTTTTGGGAGTGGGGGGCTAGGAAAGGGGAAATCATTTGAAATGTAAATAAAAAAAATACAAATTGATCATTTTCTCAGCAAAAAAAAAAAAAAAAAGAAAGTAAACAAAAACTGATTTTCCTTAACTGTGCAAATAATTAAAAGTAGTATGTCCCTGGCACCCACATATCATGCTAGCCTCAGCAAGTCTCTTAATTCCGTCGGAGCAATTTTTTCATCTTTCTAATGAAGCTGAGGTACAGGTGTAAACCACCAAATCCACTGCCATGACAGAGAAGCCACCACCTGTTTCCACATGAAAATTCTGATAATAATGTTGTTCTAAAAAAGCTCACATGAGGCTACAGAGATACTCAGCAGACAGCAGCAACAGCTGTTCTTCCAGAGGACCAAGGTTCAATTGCCAGAACCGCACAGACATCTGCAGCAGACAAGTTAATCCAGTTCTGCCCTTAACTCTTGACAGACAGGCTGTCTCTACCCAGGCTACCTGGATAGCAAGGGAAGATTGTGAAGAACTGCTTTTGTGTTGCAGACCCCACCTAGGGAGTCTTTGACCAAAACAACATTTTTAGCTCATCCGTGTGTGATTCAAGAGGCAGTAGGTACTTTTTACTCAGAGAGACAATAGATACTTTTGACAAGGAAAGACACTCTGAGTAATGAGTTAGTTAGTTCATCAGGCTGGGCCTAAAGGCTGCAGCCAGTTAGTTCACCAGGCTGAGGGCTAGAGGCTGGAGCTGATCCAGCTGATCGCCCAGGGCCTAGGGTGGCCCCAGGCTGAGGCTAGGGACTACAGGGAACTGATGGGGGGAATCTGGGTGGGGGGATATGGCAGCCCCAAGCTTGGCACAGAGAAGAATGCAACGGACAGACCAGGCAGAATTTTCCCAGGCTCTCTGTTTGGGATTTCTGGGTCACCCTAGTGAAAATTCCCAGTTTTGTAGTCTGGTCTCAAATTGTTGGTCTTTCCCCACCCCAACTCCTCCCCCAAAACGGATGCTAAGCAGTTAACAAGATTCTTCATTACTAAGAGCTAGAATGTGAGCTCACATTGGAGGCTTCCCAGTCCTGACAATCCACAGACACAGCCCTCACCCCCCAAGTCACCATCTTGGACTCTCTCCTCCTTGGCAGAGCTTCTTTCTGTAACAGCTTTTTTGGACAGTTGGAATCACAGATCCAAACATTCCTAGCACAGTCTTCGGATAAAGGGACCTTTAAAGCCCTGTCCAGGCCAACTGTTCTCAGTGGGAACGATGAATATCATAGTCACCTTCCTTTCCCAGAGCTGCTGAGGTCTGCCTGCCTCCTCCAAGACACACTTATGTTTCTGTTTCCACTGAGGTAGAGGGCACGGGTCCAGCTTCTGAAAATTCCACAACCATTCTCCTCTTCTCATTTTTCCCACCCGCCTTCAGAATCCTTGCAGGAAACTCACAGCTCAGGTGAGGGCATCAGCACAGACAGAGGAGGCCACTTTCTAAGCAGTAGTTGCCAAGAGAGCTCAGGACAGACAAGCCCATCAGCCAAATGTCAGAGCTGTTTACCTGAACCTGTATGGGCATGCCTTGTATGTTAAGGACTACATTAACCAGGAGCCTCTGGGAAACTACTGTAAGTAAAAAAGGACATTTTCACCAAGGTCCACTATCAGGAAATATCAGGAATAGTGGACTTCATTGTTCAGAACAGGTGCCTATCTAATAACTGCAATGTGAAATTCCTTCACCTTTCTCTCATGTGAACCCCCAAGTGTCCCAAGTAGTATTGAACCTGAGAAGGAGCTCCTGTGTGTTCATCCTATAATCAGACCAAATATCACTGTGGGCGACATGGAGCCATAGAAAATCTCTGTGATATCTGTTGTAGAGTAGTCACCAGTCTGGTTACAGCACACAGTAATTTTCAAGTTCATTTTGAAACAGAACTGAAAGGTCAATGCACCAATGAAAGGGGCTTAAAAAGAGAGAATAGGGGTTAAAGGAGTGTGGCTCTGTGGTGTAGGGGAAGGGGTACCCAGGTGGGCCCCTGTCCAAGCACCTCTTCCCCCTGAGGGACCACACGCACACAGGCATGGTATAGAATGGAGTTTATTCAGGGCAGAGGTAGGGAGTTAGAGGCCAGTCATGACCATGTACAGAGAGGTGGAAGGGGAGGAGAGCCCAAGGGGCAGAGAGGTGAGAGTGGGATGAAAGAGAGCAAAGAGAGAGAGAGGAGGAGGGGCAAGTAGCCCCTTTTATAGTGGGCCAGGTCTATGGGGCGGGGCATACTGGCTGTTGCCAGGTAAATGTAGGGTGGAGCTTAGACAGAATACTACCAAGAACCAACCATTTTGGATCTCCATTGTAATAGGAGGAAGCCACAAGAAACTATGTGGATTGACAAAAGACAAAAGTTATGTTGCATGTTGCCAATAATGTTTAGAAATAACTGGAATTTGAAATGAAAACAAATTACTTACTAAAATTGAAATGATTTTTTTAAATCATCAATTGAATAAAAAAATTCAAACTGAATGTGGTGGCACATGCCTTTAACCCCAGCACTCCAGAGGCAGAAACAGGCATTTGAAGGCATCCTGGTAAACAGAGTGAAGGCCAGGACAGCCAGAACTAAACAGAAAAACCCCTGTCTCAAAAGGGGGGAACAGTAGGGAGGAGGTGGGAGACATACTCAGGAGTCAAACAAAACCTAAACAATATTAAAACAGTCCATGTCCAGAGTTGATGATACATTACACATTATTAAGATGAAATTTTCACCATAAACTAAATATTCACTATAATCTCAATGAAAATGTTTCTGTTTATAGAGTGAAAGACCTAAGGGCCTCACACTTACAGGGGATCTGCTTGTCTTCAACCTCTCAAGTGCTGATATTAAAGGTGTGCACCACCAGGCCTGGCTCTTAATAACTTACTCCTAACAAATAAAGTAATGAAGTGTCATTTTGAGGACTGTCTTATAAAGAAACTGTACCTGTAGCCTCTATTTGTGCATTCTTTCTTCCTCTTCTGTTATCATTTGGCCTGAAGGGAACCAAATGCCTTTTGCAGGTTGGGCTGTAGAAGGAGCCATGGGAATAATCTTGGAAACCAGGATACAGCTCAAGTGGAACTTGAGATGACTGCAGGCCTGAATATGATGTTAATAAAATGGTAAGTTTTATTTTTATCTGTTTGCTTGAGACAGGGTCTCTCTACATAGCCCTGGCTATCCTAAAACTCACTGAATGTATCAAAATGGTTTTACCGCCACAGAGATCTGCCAACCTCTACCTCCTGAGTGTTGGATTAAAGGTATGTACCACCATGCATGCTCTGGCAGTAACTGAACTGTAAGTTAAAGAAGCTCTTGAATAAATTGCATACAAAAATAATAATTTGCACTTTGTATAATCTTTAAAAAAATCCTTTTATTGCCAGGCACAACTAGCATACCTCTGATTTCAAGGCCAGCCTGATATACACAGTGAGTTCTAGTACTACTGAGAGCTACACAGAGAAATCTTATTTCCAAAAAATTAATAAATGAATATCCACTTATGATACTAATAAATTTTCATGAAATGAACTACCCTGTTTTTGGATAATAATTGTCTATTGAACTCCAAGTTCATTCTGTGGGTCCAAACTCAATTTCTATGATCATTCCTCTGGAATTAATACCCAGAGTAGCATTCACTTTAGAGAATGAGGCAGGGGTGCCCTCTTGGGACAAACCTGTTGTATACATTTGTCAGTACATAGTATTCAGTAGCATGTGAAACCATCTGATGTCAAATCACTTTACAAACATGAACTTTTTTCAGTAATTTTCCCTCATTTGTATCTTTCCTTTCTCTGATTTATTGAAAATCCTGCGGTCCAGGTTAAATCTTGGAATGCTGAACCACCTGCTAAGGACATCCAATGGATTTCCCTACTACACAACAGCAATTGTATTGCTCTCCAGCACACAATCCATGAGGCTCCAAAGAGAGATGTGTATTCATATATCCATCCAACTCCTCATGCTTCACTCCTGAACAGTTTCTATTACTTACAACAGAACTTGAAATATTCATGGAGTATAAATAAAAAGTGTTTTCTAATCCCTCTGCTTCCTCATTTGCTTTATTGTGGCCATTGGAGGTAACGTGCCACAAATGTCTCTCTTGATTCTTCTGGTTAGTCTCAATTATGGCATCAACACCGCAGAAGACTAAAAATACAAACAAATAAACAAACAAAAGAACTTTCTATGAGTTATTTTTAAGAGTTTCTAATGGGACTCTCATGTTTATGAAAAAATTTCTAGCCTACTAACACATACTGTTATTAAAATCATAATAAGTATTAGCTTATAAACTTTAGTTTACTCCTTTAATTTAAAATACTGAAGTACAGTGTTAAGTTTCCTAGTATTAATGTATTAGTAATGCATTGCTTCATTTTATTTTTTTGTGAAGAAGTATTTTGTTAAAATATCTACCAATTGCTAGTTATAGTTTTCCACTCAGAGAATGGTTACATTTTTTACAAGGTTCGAGTTACATGTATACTTTAATATATGATAGTGATGACCTTTCTTTCTATCATTCTCTTTATTCTCCTCTAAAAGGCAATACTTTCTAGGACATCCTCTTTGCAGATTATGAGCAAACTCTGATAAGCTACTTCCTAACTTGAAGCTTCCATTATGGCCACAAATTTGCATCTTGTATGCTTAGAGTTATTACAAATGACAACAGACTGTGAGTATTTCAAACCTGAAATTTCTTCCTTTCTACTTCCACCCAAAACATTCCAGTTTGAGGGCTCAATTGAACAACATATCCTGTTCTTTTTGGAACCAAAACAAATACAAGTAAACTCCTGTTTACCACTCTGGAAAAACATGTATGCTGTACATCTTTAAAATATGTGGCTACTTGTGATAATGATAAGCCCTAGCATTTGCCTCCAAAGTGGTGATGCATACACCAGCATCTAGTAATTCGTCAATTCACAAGGATGTTGGCAGAGTTCAGAGACTTGACTTCTCTTAGTTTCATAAAAAGTGGCTTCTATAATTCCTCTTTGTCTTTGTTGCTTTAGAATGAGAGAAGAAAAATTAAACAAGTGCTACATTTAAATTACATCCGTCATCCAAAAAGAAGAAGAAGAAGAAGAAGAAGAAGAAGAAGAAGAAGAAGAAGAAGAAGAAGAAGAAGAAGAAGAAGAAGAAGAAGCTTGAGTTCTTCTACTTGAAAACCTGTCTCTTGGGGCTGGAGAGATGGCTCACTAGTTAAGAGCACTGACTGCTTTTCTGAAAGTCCTGAGTGCAAATGCCAGAAACTACATGGTGGCACATAATCACCTGTAATGAGATCTGATGCCCTCTTGTAGGTTGTCTGAAGACAGCTATAGTGTACTTACATATAATAAAAAAATTGTTGAGGCTTGTCTTGTGACCAATTTTATGATCGATTTTGGAGAAGGTCCCATGAGGTGCTGAGAAAAAGGTATATTCTTTTGTTTTAGGATGAAATGTTTTATATATATATATATATATATATATATATATATATATATATATATATATATATATATATGTTAAATCTAGTTGGTCCAAAGCTTCAATTAGTTTCATTGTGTCCCTGTTTAGTTTCTGTTTTCCTGATCGATCCATTGAGGAGAGTGGAGTGTTGAAGTCACCCACAATTATTGTGTTGCGTGCAATGTGTGCTTTGAGATTTAGTAAAGTTTCTTTTATGAAAGAGGGTGCCCTTGCATTTGGAGCATAGATGTTCAGGATTGAGAGTTCTTCTTGATCCAGAATTGTAGGGGAATACCAGGACAGAGAAAAGGAGGGAGGTGATTGGAGAATGGGTGAAGATAAGAGGGCTTATGGGACATATGGGGAGTGGGGAACCAGGAAAGGGGAAAGCATTTGGAATGTAAACAAAGAATTTAGGGGAAAAAAAGGCCAATGGAAGTCACATATAAAAAATTAAAAGAAAAAAAAAAAAGCTGGGCAGTGGTGGCGCACGCCTTTAATCCCAGCACTTGGGAGGCAGAGGCAGGTGAATTTCTGAGTTGGAGGCCAGCCTTGCCTACAGAGTGAGTTCTATGACAGCCAGGGCTACACAAAGAAACCCTACCTCGAAAAAACAAAAAACAAAAAACAAAAAACAAAAAAAAAAGGAAAGGAAAGGAAAGGAAAGGAAAGGAAAGGAAAGGAAAGGAAAGGAAAGGAAAGGAAAGGAAAGGAAAAACCAGTCTCATTTCTCCATGTAACAAAAAAGCTCTTGATTTCTTTCTCAAATAAAAACACCCCTTCCTATGGGTTCTCATTATGATGTCTTACACCACAGTTCATAGCCTAACTTCTAAATCTGTTTCTGTATTATCTCAACTTCGTAAGTGAAATACTCTAAAACTTTAAACACTATCTGTTACTCATTATACTCTGGTTCAACATTACATTTACTTGTTTGTGACTCCTCAGTATAAATAAACTTATTTGTCTTTGTTGAAATTAATTCCATGAAGTAAGGACATTACTTTTACATTTTTTATTTTTTTTAATATTTTTTTATTTCATTCGATATATTTTTTATTTACATTTCAAATGATTTCCCCTTTTCTGGTCCCCCACTCCCCAAAAGCCACATAAGCCCCCTTCCCTCCCCCTACTCTCCCACCCACCCCTTCCCACTTCCCTGTTCTGGTTTTGCCCTATACTGCTACACTGTGACTTTCCAGAGCCAGGGGCCACTCCTCTGTTCTTCTTGTACCTCATTTGATGTGTGGATTATGTTTTGGGTATTCCATTTTCCAGGCTAATATCCACTTATTAGTGAGTGCATACCAAGATTGATCTTTTGAGACTGGGTTACCTCACTGAGACAAGGTTTCACTGTGTAGCCCTGGCTGTCCTGGAACTCACTCTGTAGACCAGCTGGCCTTGAACTCAGAAATCTGCCTGACTCTGCCTCCCAAGCACTGTAATTAAAGCTGTGTACCATCACCACCTGGCTACTTTTACATTTTCATTTATATAAAATATATATAAGAACCAGTACTTGCAATCTGGGTCATGAGAATGTGCTAAAACAAAAACAAGCACATGAAATATGTCTGAAAACAAAATCCCCATGAGCCTGGAGTGCAAGAGGCACTGTGAAAAAGAAGAAGTACCAGGAAAAACATCAAATTACAGAAGTCAGAGGTTAGATAGGGGGCTGGGGGAAGGTCTAAACTATTTCATCAAATTGAAATACAGGAACATATGCAAGAGAATTGTCCTTGCAGACTACATAACAAACACGTTTGAGCCCTCAGATATGGAACTGGGGGACAAACTGAAGATATGGCCAACTTTTGTTATACAAGGTCTCCCATCCACATGGACCAACAACCAATCTGGCAGTCTTGTTTGCAGGTTCTTCTGCTGTCCATGGCTCCTCTCCCTCTTCCAATTTGAAGATCAACTCAGGTTTAGGGATGCATTGCCCTGTAGGAAATAATATAGGATTTGGAAACATTTTGCTAATAAAGTTCTTTGAAGAAAGATAAATCCAGGATTTTATGATCTAGGCAACAAAAATACAAATGTGGACCTTTCACTAGAGAGCAGTGAATAATCATACAGGGGCTAGAACCTTAGCCCTCAACCTTACAAGTGCCCATATATTTACTGCAGGGAAGGTGCTTGCTCCTGAGACTTACCCAGTGATAGCAGGCTACTATATGTCTCCAGCATCACATTCCTGTATAGCATCTTCTGAGCATTATTGAGATTTTGCCACTCCTCCCAGGTGAACTTCACAGTGACATCCTCAAGTGACACCATTTCCTGTAACAGCACATTTCTCCTCAATTAATTTACTCTAAGTTTGTAAAAAAGAACCTGAAGACCAGCTTCTCTTAAGGGGTAGAAGGCTCTCATGTGTATTTTACATTATAATATACCTTGTTTTTGTAGTATAAAAAGTAAACAAAAAATCCTGATGCAATTAATTAATTAATGTGTAACCTGATAATATAAAAATTAAAACCTTCACTGTTGGTGTAAGAGAACCCAGACTACTCAGGTAACCAGGCCTTAATCAGATAGGGCTGCATGTCAACATAAACATACCCTCGCCTCGCTCTACCTCTTAGGAGTTTGAGGCGGCATGACTAATGTCATGTTGTATGGGTTGTGCAATAATAATTCCCATTCTCTTGTGTACATTAATTATCTTTAATATAAATAACATCTGTGAATTAATCCAGTGGCTGTATTACTTATTTTATGCTATTTCTCAATAATCACACAGAAAAATCAGTATTTCTTTAAATCTACACCTCAATAGCTCATGTCCCACTATTCTCTATTCTGCCCAGCCATTGGGTGATCATCATTTATTGTCGGGCAGAGAATAAATGGTAAGAATTGTTTACAGAAACTTGACACAGGACATTCTTATTATAAGCATTTTTGTGCTGTGTCATGATTGAAACAAGATATGAGGGCAGAGAAATCTGCATTTGAATTGCACAAGGGTAAACTTTACACAGTGTACAGAAATATTATGTCTAGATTTCCCCATCATGTCTAATAAAAGGCTCTTTTATTATAATAAACAACACAGATCAGGAACAATTATGAACCAATTATAAAAATATTAGGTAAGAGTTGCATTGAAAAAGTCTGGCCTATTTGCATTTGTAAATTCATAAAGTATGTTATTTCATCCCTTAAAAGGTGATAAAGACTTAAATAGTCCACGAAAATTATGAGCTGAGGCTGGAAAAGAGTTGGCTCTGACAGAGAAGAAACTATAAAACACACATCTAGATCGTTACCCACAGATCACCTGCATCCTGGCTGTCTTCCCTTCTACTCATTCTCCCACAGGAATTCTTACACAGGGAGAAGATTTTAATCTTAGAATAGATATTTTTAGTACACAAACAGAGTAAAAAATTAAAAACCTATATAGAAAAGGTTTCTGAATTCATTCTAAAGGGAAAATTGTGACTTTGTCAACTCTCTGGAATGGATCCACCTGAATTGTGGGAACTTTTACCAATGTTGAGACTGCCTTACTATGCTCACAAGATGAACTTTGGCAAAGAGCCTGCAATAATTTTTAGAAGAAATTAACAACAAATACCCAAAAAGCAAGTGGCTTCAATTCGTAAAAAAATAAAATAAAAACAAAAAACAAAAAACAAAACAAAAAAACTAATTGGATTTTTGCTTGTATAATAAAAATGATTCCAATTTCTGGAGCACTTACAGTTTACACTGATGCAAATAATTCAGGAAAGGCAGGATATAAGTCAGAAGATATAAGTAAAGTGGTTAAAAATCCTTGTGAATCAGGATAAAATCAGAATCGTATAAAATACTTATGAAATAATAAAATTTTCAAGAATCTCTTAATATAGTAACTAACTATAAATATGCAAAAATGTTGTTTTCCATATAGAAACTGCGGAACTTATTAAGGATGATTTCAAAATGATTTCTCTGTTTATTCAACAAGTGGGCTGATTCTGCCATTATGTGTTTATTAGAAATAATGGCATGTGGAGAAAGAGGAACAGTCCTCCACTGCTGGTGGGATTGCACCCTGGTAAAACCACTCTGGAAATCAGTCTGGCGGTTCCTCAGAAAACTTGGCATGACAGTTCTACAGGACCCTGTTATACCACTCCTGGACATATACCCAGAGGATTCCCTGGCATGCAATAAGGACACATGTTCCACTGTGTTCATAGCAGCCTTATTTATAATAGCCAGAAGATGGAAAGAACCCAGATGTCCCTCAATGGAGGAATGGATACAGAAAATGTGGTATATTTACACAATGGAATACTACTCAGCTATTAAAAACAATGAACTCATGAAATTCTTAGGCAAATGGTTGGAACTGGAAAATATCCTAACTGAAGTAACCCAATCACAAAAGAACACACATGGAATGCAGTCACTGATAAGAGAATATTAGCCCAAAAGCTCTGGATACACAAGATGCAATTCACATATCAAATCATTACCAAGAAGAAGAAAGGAGAAGGCCCTGGTCCTGGAAAGGTTTCTGGAACTGGACAAGAATGGAAAAGCCCATGGTTACAAATGGCATCCAATGTCAGGCACAGAATCCAAGATTAGACGAAAGATTCACGTATTAGAAAAAGGCCCAAGTGGAAAGGCAGGAAACAAGCACTTTCCAGAGCTGGATGCAGTTTCCTAGCCAGAGAGGAAGATAAATCCCTTTAAGAGAGAGCAAGCAGAGGCCTGTCAGCAGAGGACATCGAGGGGGAGCCTGAACCTCAGGCAGGCCCCATAGGCATCCAGAGACAGGGCCAATTGGCTCAGATCAAAGCTGGGACCTGCAGTTATGAGGCTCAACTCTCACAAAAGGACAAACAGTGGCTCAGTCCCGAACCTGCAAAGCCAGCCTAGGAGACCAAGCCAGTGGAACGGAGCTAGCTGACAGAGACGTGTGCTGGCCTCAGGAGCCTACAAACACAGAGAAAAGCAAAAGCAACGTTTTCCCAGAGCTGCAGTGGACCTGAAAAGCCCTAAGCCTCTGAAGTGTAAGACATTAAGTTTGAAAACTATAAAAGAGAAAAGTAGAAAAAACCATATATAGGTGAATGAACCTGTATTGTTAATCACTGTATCATAAAATTGAAAGAACTTGGCCTAGAGAGATGGCTCAGAACTCAAGACCACTGCCTGCTCTTCCCGAGGTCCTGAGTTCCATTCCCAGAATCCACACAGTAGCTCACAATCATCTATAAAAGGAACTAATGCTGTCTTCTGGCATGCACACAGAGCACTCCTATAATTTAAATCATTAAATATTTCTTAAATTGCAGGACCTTATTGTGTAGCGACTGATTCTTGTATTTACATATCTAAACTAATTTCAACAGGAAATTTCATATGTCTGTTGGTATTCCTTACAAATTAAAAGCATGTACTCTGACATTTCATTATGTCTTTGATGCATACAAACAACTGCTCTATGTTTATTTGTAAGACATACTGATTCCAAAATCATAGTGCAATGTAAAGAAGTCAAAGCACAAGAAGTATGTAAACTGAGTAGATCTGGATTTCGAAATCCATCCTCTAGAAAAACTAAAAAGGCTTGTAGGGTACACAGAAGACATAAGAGACTAAGACAGACACGGGGGTGTTTCCAGACATAACAGAAAGGAAAAAACACACAGCATACAAAAACTGGAAAATACTTGTGAAATTCATATTTCACAGGTAAACACTCTCCAATATGAAATAAGGTTAAACAACTTACTCATGAATAAGGCATGGATTTAAAAAAAAAAACCTCTATAAGTAAAAGTTTTAGAATATTTTGTCCTGGATATCTGGCATAGTGGCTCAACAGCTGAAGATGCTTACCACCAATTTGATACACTAAGTTCTATCCTTGGGACTCACATGCTCTGCTGATTTGTACTCACATAGGAATGTGTGCTTGAACACACACACACACACACACACACACACAAAGAATATTTTGAACTGAATTTTTAAAAATTAATAAGATAAAAAATTGTAGAACACAGCATAAAGTGCTAGAAGAGGGAAGCTGACGCCATGGAATCAAGAACTAGAAGAATAAGCTGACTTTGCTTGGACCTGTGCAGAGAAGAAAAACAAAAACAAACTGAAAACAACAATAGAATAAGAAAATGATAAGATTCAAAGAATAAATCAATGAAATTCAAATTTAAATTTCATTTAGTATTACAGAGTACACACACACACATACACACACACACACACACACACACACACACATTCTCACAACCCACATACTCTGCTCAGCAGTTAAGGGTCAGAAATATTCTGTTCCTGAGTTCTATTCCCAGGCAGAAATCAAAGGAATTGGGACATAGGCTACAAAGAAAGGACTAAGGTAGATCTTAACAACAAAATCTTGTTATTATTAAAGATGAAACAGAATAATCATCAAAGCAAACCATTATGTTGACCATCCACCCAAAATAAAACCCCATATATACTCATAGGTCTATAAATAATAAACCAATATCAAAACAAGAGTTAAGGATTGACTCAATATTCAAAAATTAAATACTATCCTTTGAAATATGCTTTGAGCTATTAATATACTAATAAGTGTATTCATGAACAACACTGACATGAGCTTGAGAGAAACACTGAACAGTGACTTCTGAGAGTGGGCCAGAAGGCCTGGGCAATTCCTCCATCATTGGTGGACACTGGGCTTAAACCTTGCCCTTAGCACATGGTTTGGTCAGTGAGCAAACATGGCAAAGTTACCATCTGGGATACTCACAGACAAGGCTTCCAGAAGTCACACACCATCATCAGGAAGCCATGGGTTGGCGAGATGGCTCAGTGGTTTAGAGCACTGACTGCTCTTCTGAAGGTCCTGAGTTCAAATCCCAGCAACCACATGATGGCTTACAACCATCTGAAATGAGAACTGGCACCCTGTCTAAAGACAGTTACAGTGTCCTTGCATAAAATAAAAAACAAATCTTAAAAAAAAAAAAAAAAAAAAAAAGGAAGCCAAGCACTGGGTAGGAAATTCAACTATAATGAGACAACTTTGGTAAAGCACATGGAAAATCCCTAAGAAAGAACCCTTTTTCCTAGGCCCATGGAACCTTCTGTCACAGACCACTGCAGCAACCTTGAGCTCTTGGATATCACCCTGCTCTGCTTACAATGACCTACTCCAACCAATAGATCACTGTAGAGACGCCAACCAGCAAAGAATCCCTAACACAGATCCAGAGATCATGAACTATGTTAAGTTGTCACATTTTCAGGATGGCACTGATCCAAGGTTTGAATATGAATGATCCTCTGCAGAGTCAAGACTGAGATGCTTGGTTCCAAGCTGGTGGCACTATTTTTAGAAGTGAGGAAAACTTCAGGAATTTGCAACCAGTTAGAGGAAATAGATCACCACACCATATCCTTGTGCATTATATTCTCTAGCCCTTTCTGAATCTTTCTCTCTGCTTGCTCTCTACAATCAGAAGACAAAAATGAGAAAGGATGCTAAAATTTCAAGTATCAATTAGGGAAAATAAATAAACAGGTAGGATTTGCTGAGCAGGAAATATAATTGCTTCCCTGCAAGGATTCAACAGAGTGTTTAGTAAAAGGACACAAGCTCCAAAACATGTTCTCCTTACTGAGGGAAGTGGGATTGACCTAGTTAGACTCCATGAAACAAGGCAGCTGATGTGGGAGACTGCTGGGTAATGGATTTTGGTGAACTCTAAGTATGTAGTTTTTAAAGAATTTACTCCGGCACCCTTTCCTGTACTAAAAGCCACAATTAGAAAAAAAGAAAGATCAGGAAGGAGGAGGGGGGCAGAAAAGGGACAGTGCAGGGTGTAGTAGGTAATAGTGGATGCTTAAGCGTGTGGTTCAGTAACAGGGAAACACTTTATGCTCGTGAGACCCTTGGCTGGAGTCCCAACAAGCACGGACACACAGAGGAAATGGAACGGAGGCCTCTGAGTATTAGGCTGACATAAGTGAAAGAAGATGGCCAAGTGCAAACTTAGGCATTTGCTAGAGAAAGGGAATATCAACTAAGAGACTTGCAAGAGCCAGAAAGCAGAATGAAGATACATGGAGCATGGACCTGGACTAGGCTTTTATCAAAGACATGGCACAGGTGCCTAATGGGAATAAATGCCCAAATCAGTGTGCACAGGGCACGCCCCATCCGAGCACCTTGCCTTCTACAAGTGTCCACCATGTATGCCCTTGCCAACCTCTTCACTATGCACTATGCACTGGATGTGTATGGAGGGCAGGAGTACCAGGTACTAAGAACCAACTTAATCATGATTTCATCCAGTTCCTTAACGGGCAAAGTGCCATGGTGGAAATGATGGTTGCCAAAAAATTTGAAATATGGGAGAAATTAATAATTTGTGGCAATAAGGAAAACTATAATTTATTAAATGTTGCTGTATTACTACTAATAGGAATTAAAGTATACTTCTCTCTGTAAATTTAGGCAGATCTTACTGATGGTCAGATTATGAATACAAACAAAATAACAACATATCTTAAAGTAGGGAATAAATAACTCATCACATAGTCATTCATGATGTTTGTAAGTTCCTGGGTTTGCTTTTACCCTTGGAAACACGAAGAGAATACTGGGATACACTTGAGAGGAGAATCATATAGAGTCCTGAGAGTGAGAGGATATTCATGGCTTGGTCCTAGATTCTCACTCAAAACACAGTGCAATTAGCTGAAGAAGAAAAGAAGGAGGAGGAGGAGGAGGAGGAGGAGGAGGAGGAGGAGGAGGAGGGAGGAGGAGGAGGAGGAGGAGGAGGAGGAGGAGGAGGAGAACAACAACAACAACAACAACAGCAACAACAACATAAGAAAACAGTCCCTGGGGCTAGAGAAATAGCTC